>NC_068986.1:47813277-47814039 GCF_001194135.2 Octopus bimaculoides
TACTTAACACAACAAAGCTTATACAAAGCTTTACATTTTACTTTTGACAATCTTTCTCTAGCAAAATGAAACCGGTCAAGTCAATAAACATCTTTAAAATTGCATTTTCAAACCTTCTTTCATATATATATATTTTGTGGATTTTCATCGATGAGTTCATGAACCTTGGTTCTTTTCTCTAAAACTATATATATATATGTATGTATGTATGTATGTATGTATGTATGTATGTATCTATGTATGTATGTATGTATGTATGTATCTATGTATGTATGTATGTATGTATATATATGTACTATTGAACCTTGGGCGGGGCATTATGCCGATAACAATAAACACACGGACTGGTTCAGTTCTTTATTGTTATTGTTCAGTATTGTTCATGTTGTTATTATATTTTTTTGTCAATTATTCCATTTCTTTTGAGCTCATGTTCCAGCGTTGGCACTTGTCCAAGATCTGTCCGAGATGAGTATGTGAGTGTGTATATGTGTGTATGTGTGTGTGTGTGTATTTATACGTGTGTGCATCTGTATGTATGTGTATGTGATTACAATACTGACTTATGTCATTTTTATATACATATTGGTGCAGGAGTGGCTGTGTGGTAAGTAGCTTGCTAACCAACCACATGGTACCGGGTTCAGAACTACTGTGTGACACCTTGGGCGAGTGTCTTCTAGTATATCCTCGGGCCGACAAAAGCCTTGTGAGTGGATTTGGTAGATGGAAACTGAAAGAAGCCAGTGGTATATATATATA
>NC_068986.1:47814873-47815508 GCF_001194135.2 Octopus bimaculoides
TATATATATATATATATATTAACTGTAGAACTAGAAATGTAGTCTACTGCATAAGGTGCATAGAGAGTGTTTGTAATGACAAGAATATGATATATCTAGGTGAGACATCTTGAAGCATTACGGAGAGACTAAATGACCACTTGAGACAATACGACGACAAAAAAACAGTCCTCCATAATATATCAACATGACAAAGACTAGCATGGAGGCATACTGGGTCAACTTAATCCGCATTTTATCCAAGTACCTGGCGGACCCAACACTCAGGAAAATACAGGAGTACGTCTTCATAAATGAATCATCCGCATTACTAAATAGGAAATATACGTAGAAGATAGTCATACCATACCGCAACACCCACAGTTTATATATACAAATGTAGAGTTGCTAGTAGACTGTTATATAGACGTAAATATATGTGTGTGTGTGTGTGTGTGTGTGTGTGTGTGTGTGTGTGCGTGCGTGTAAGTAAACAGATAGACAAATAGATAGATAGGTACATAGGTAATACGGACAGACAAGCACACACACATACATGCATTTACAGGTAAAGGTTGAAACATGTGGCCATATACACACACGATACACTTCACACACACACACACACACACACACACACACACACACACACACAC
>NC_068986.1:47815518-47815831 GCF_001194135.2 Octopus bimaculoides
CACACACACACACACACACACACACACACACACACACACACACACATAAGGAGATACATGTCCATATATAACAGACACACATACATAGTCACACAAACCCATACGCATAGACACACCCAAACATGCACACACAGAGACAGAGGTATACAGACAAATACACACACATACACACATACAAACATACACACACATACACACAAACATGAACACATAACCACATGAATATACAGAATACATACGTACGAATGTACATACACGCATACATATATGTATATATATATATATATATATATATATATATATATATATATAT
>NC_068986.1:47816456-47818766 GCF_001194135.2 Octopus bimaculoides
ATATATACATATATATATATATATATATATACACGCACACGCACACACACACACATATATATATATATATATATATATAGACATATATATATATGTATATATATATAAAATAAAATAATACACATCTATACCAGTAATTTTAAATAACATCTTTATCATACGATTTTAAATAGCATCTCCCTCATTCGATTGACTACACGGAAATTCATCTTTTTTATGACGAGTGAATGTATTACCTAATTTTGATTATCAATTTTGGATTTCAATTCGAAGGGTAATACATTCATGAAACGATCGTAAGATATCTCAATCCTTTTTAAATAATCATACTTTATATATTTATTTATTAATACAATATTATCTTTTTAATATGGACGTACATCTGTGATTTTTTATGCAATTTTTCCTGCTTTTACTTTATAATATATAATCGCTCTAATTGAATCTCTAAATACATCTAATATTTTAGATATTTTTCATACCAGGAGCACTCATCTGAAATCCAGTACACTTTATTCCCATTGAATGTATTTGATTAACTATATATATATATATATATATATATATATATATAAGTATAATTTGAGTGGAGGCAATACGAGCGGAAAACAAGAGGGACATGACCTATTATCCAGCAGAATATTCAATATATATGCACACTTACTTCGACATTAATAAAGCGGCATAAAGCACAACACAATAGAAGTATTAATAAGATACAATCATATAGACATATATATATTTTTATAAGCCCGCAAATATCTAAAAATATTTTAAAACATTTATAAATACATAGGTATTTCTAAAAATATAGGAATAAAATATGTACAAAATATACACATACACGAATTCGTTGGAACGTGATTATGTGAGTTGTCCTGTCTTCATGATGTCTTTCGTGTCGTGGAGCATCCTGATGAGGGGAGTGTCTGGTTCTTTTAAAATATGAAATTCTTGTCATATTAACTGACGTGTCTCTGAAACGGTCCGTCGATGAAACTTTTGGATCCATTGAACATTGTCTCTAATCTTAGTATGTCTGTTTAAGGTTGTAAAATGTCTGACTTTCTACTTTCCACACGCTTTGTGTTCTAACTTGAAATTTTTAGTCCTTATATCATATCCTATGAACTTATAATTTACTATATCCTATTTCATATCGACGTCTTCTATTTTAAAATGCCTATGTATTTATAAATGTGTTTATATATTTTTAGATATCTAAGTGTTTTTAAATATTCTAAGTGCTTGTATTCTGGCCTCTAAATTTTTATTCCTCTATAGTATATCGTGTGAACTTATAATTCACTATGTTTTATATAATATTGACGTTTTTATATCTTATTATGTGTATATTTTGTACATTAAATATTTGCGGGCTTATACAAATATGTATATGTCTATATGACTGTATCTTATTTATACTTCTATTATGTTGAGCTTTATGCCGCTTTATTAATGTTGAAGTGTGCATATATATTGAATATTCTGCTGGATAACAGGTCATGTCCCTCTAGTTTTCCGCTCGTATTGCCTCTACTCAAATTATAAATTGGAAAAATACTAGAACGTTAAATTACAAAAAAATACTAGAACGTTAAATTACTAAAAAGCTAGAAAAAGCAGCCAAATTTCCTCCCAAAGAACACCCCTAGCGTCACAAAATGAGGAAAGATATACTAGATTATGGTAATCCTAGGTAACTCGAAAACTGTGGGGAATTCAGCATTTGAATGCTCCTTTTGATCATAGGTCTGCTCGATCAACTGTATACTCCTTGGTTTTCAATATTTCCACCTCATACGGAAGGGTAAGCAAAACTACACAACAGCTTGGCTTGTTACTATGGAAACAGGTACCAATATGTCTGTGGCTTTCGACTGGCTAAAATTACCCAAAATTTGCAAAACTTATAAAGCCATTTCCATAATTAGCATACAAAACTACATCAGTACACCAAGTTTGAAATCAGTTGCAACAAAATTGAAGAAAGCCAAACAAAAGCCATTCCTACACATACAGACACGAATGCATTTCAAGGCATTATAGACTGTTTTGAGAGCAACACCAACCCTTGAAGCAACGTTTTTGGTGCTATGTCCTGCTTTTTATAGAGTTTCAATCTTGTTAGCTGCCACATTAAATCGTTTACTTGCCGAATGTAAACAAACAAAGGAGAGTATTTGAACAATTGAATGTCGAAGACATATTTTAATTATTTTTGTGCAATTTCAAACTAAATTTAATACAATAAACTTATCTAAATAATCGGGAATACTTTACGGCGCACCCTATATATATATATATATA
>NC_068986.1:47818945-47820095 GCF_001194135.2 Octopus bimaculoides
TATATACATACATATATATATGTATATATATATATATATACGTGTATATGTATGTATATATATATATATATATATATATATATATATATGTATATATATGTATGTATGAATATTTATATGTGTATGTGTATGTGTGTGTGTATCTGTGTGGAGAGAGGGAGAGAAATAGATAGATAATCTACATATATACATATATTTGTCCGTACGTACGTACATACAAACATACATACATGCGAATGTATGTGGTGTTGTGGTTAGAGAGTTTATAAGGAATAACAATGTTACTATCTCGCCTTTTCATTCTTATTTTATTACTCATAGTAAAGCGTTGAGCCGTCTGAATCATTAGCACATCTCGACAATGAACTTAGCTGTATTTTGTCCGTGTTTACTTAATTCCGCTGTAGTGAACTTTGCCTGTTATTCTTTCGGGATTGATAACATACGTACCAGTTGAGTATTGTGGTCAAAATAATGGACTAGCGCCTTCCGCAAAATTTCAGGCTTTGTTTCTAAAATAGAAAGACTTATGATTATTATAATTACTCAGAATAATAATACGTGACATTTGTATAGCAGCTAATTCAATGTAGCTGTAATATCCTGTTTCAGCTGGAATTATGTTAAACAAAATCATTGTTATAAATTCACACATAGTAACGGTCACCATCAGTCTATTTAAATACACCTCCATATTCTGAGTCTTGACATGCAAATATGTAACAAACATAGATGTGGTTTATTCTCAAACAACAGAATAGAAAATGCTGGTCCATGAAAATAGTAAATTATGGACATGTAGGCACACAGATACACATACTCATACACACGCACACGTACTCATACGCACATATGCATATATACATAAATACATACATCTATGCATGTGTGGGTGTGTATGTGTGTGCATGTGTGTGTGCATGTGTGTGTGTGTGTGTGTGTGTGTGTGTCTGTGTGTGTCTGTGTGCCCCGGGGCATTAACTGATGAGTGTTCAATAATGCTTACAACACTAACGTTGCTTCTGGTACATATATATATATATATACACACACACATATATATATGCATATATATATATATACATATATACATATATATGTATATATATATGTATATATATATGTATATATATATATATATATATATATA
>NC_068986.1:47820472-47821228 GCF_001194135.2 Octopus bimaculoides
TATATATATATATTTATAGCCCTTACCGTTTGTTCTCACTGTTCTGTCTTGTTTTTACTGTCTTGTTCTCACTGTCCTGTTCTTGTTTACACTTTCACCCTCTGCAAAAATTTCCAAATTTTAATTAATTTGCCTGCGGGAAGGACTGTTCCAACGAAGTCGTGTATTGTCCTTGCCTTCGAAACGTGGAGTAAATGGAGCAGGGACAACTGAAGAAGGGTAATATTCTTTATGATGCATGACTCGTTTCTCTGTTTGTTTGTTTTCGTTGTTCGAAAACAAAAAATCCTTTTCTGTCTTCGTCTTTATGTTTCCGTTTCTCATAGTGTTTAACGTTTTTTGTGATGTCCTGTACCCACATATGCTTGTATGTATACATATAGATGTTGGTATGTACATATACGTATGGATATATGCATATAATTATATATTATTTATGTTATTATGTATGTATATACATATATTATTCAAAGAAATTCCAACTTTGATTTTCACGTTTTATTTTAAAAACATATCATTGAATTTTTCCACAATTTTATTGTTTCTCTTGTTTTACTCTAAGTTGAAGAGGTCGGAAAAACTGAAACTGGTTCTAAGTGTTCTTCATGATAAAATTCTTCTTCGTCATCATCATCACCATCATCATCATCTCTCACTTCTTTTTTTCTTCTCCTTCTTCTTCTTCTTCTTCTTCTTCTTCTTCTTCTTCTTCTTCTTCTTCTTCTTCTTCTTCTTCTTCTTTTTCTTCTTCTTCTT
>NC_068986.1:47823759-47824973 GCF_001194135.2 Octopus bimaculoides
TGTGTGTGTGTGTGTGTGTGTGTACAATGGATCAAGCGTTTACTGAAAGACAGAACTCAACATGTTGTCGAAGAAATAAATTCAAGCGTACCCAAAGTCAGTAGTGGTGTCCCACGAGACACTGTGTTGGGCCCACTTCTTTTCATTATCTACATTAATGACATTACTGAAATCATCAAGCACAGTAACATATGAATCATTGCAGATGATTCCAAGATCCAGAAGGTCATCAATGAAGTGGGTGACCGGGCATGTCTTCAGTGAGATCTACTGGCTGCCATCCAATGGGCGGAAAAGAATAATATGCTGCCGAACGAGAACAAATTTGAGTTGATCCACTTCGGAAAAGAGGATACCCTAAAACTCCCATACTCCCTTCCTTTAGGTGAAACTCCCATGGCATCTAACAACATCAGAGACTTGGAAGTAATTGTGGACAACAACATAAGCTGGACTGCACATATAAACAACCAAGTTGACATGATTCGTAGAATATGTTCCTGGATTCTCAGAACTTTCCACTCGAGAGATATCCACACCCTTATCCTTCTCTTCTCTACTTTTGCCCGACCCCACATTGAATACTGTTGTCCACTGTGGTCTCCCCACACGAAACAAGGTGTCATAAAAATTGAAGCACCTCAAAGGTCAATTACAAAAAAGATAGATGGCATGACAGGCCTTGACTATTGGAGTCGACTAGAAAAGTTCAAGCTTTATTCTCTCCAACGCTACCGTAAGTGCTACATCATCTGTATGATGTGAAAAATATTTCATCAGCATTGCTCAAATGATGTTGGCATCGCCTTTCAGATATACCCAACACTTGGATCCCGTACTATTCGCCCACTGCATAAATCATACTCGCATCTCATAACAACAATACGGCACAATTATTTCACCAAAATTGGCCCAGCTCTCTTTAATATTACACCAAAATACATTATAGCAGAAACAGACCCCATAAAGTTCAAGAAGTCTTTGGACAAATTCCTTCCCAAAATTCCGAATAAATCTCCTACACCCGGATATGTCTCCATAAACAATAACTCTCTCCTCGAGTGGGCCATGTTGTCTGATTCCTGATTTGAATGACTTTGCCAGGTAGTGCTATTAAGTTACTGGGCCAATACTGGCCGAAACATATCAAAGTATCAAAGTAAAGTATACATGTACACACACACACACACACACACACACACACACATATATAT
>NC_068986.1:47825041-47826664 GCF_001194135.2 Octopus bimaculoides
ATATATATTTATATATGTATGTATATATATATATATATACATATATATATATATATATACATACATATATAAACACACGCACACGGGTGTGTATGATTGTGTATAGAAGAATATAGTACTCAAAGAAATTTAAACTTTGTGTGATCTTCACGTTTATTTACAATCTTATAATAATATATCAGATATGATGAAATGACAGAATATTGAACTAGTACTTTCATGCATTAAACTATGCAATCTTCAGTCTCATGTAGCAGTGCTGACAATTATGTTTTACAATTTACAGCTGTGGCGAGATGGGTAAACTGCGTGCCTTAAATACATTTTTATAGGCTCCAGAATGTTAATCTTTTCAAACTATATTCTGACCAATCAGTGTGTGATTTTACTAAATTACTTAAGTTGATTGGTGTTTGGTTTGGCCAAAGCAGTAATCGTTGGGCTATTTTTAGAAATGCTGTAAACAACATTTCTCAGGTATTTTACATTCTGATTATCATCATCATCATTATCATCTCTTTTATTATTGTTGTCGTCGTTGTCGTTGTTGTTGTTGTTGTTGTTGTTGCTGTTGTTGTTGTTGTCGTCGTCGTTGTTGATGTTGTTGTTGGTATTGTTGTTGTTGTTGTTGTTTGTGGTGGTGGTGGTGGTAGGAGTAGCTGTGGTAATAGAACTTTAAACCCCAAAATAAGATAATTTTTACTGACCTTTCTCTTATCTTAGCTAGTATTTTCCTGCTATCATCATAATGAGCACCTTTAGTATTGTTGTTGTTAGTGGTAGTGGTCGTAGCATTAGAAATAGTACCTCTAAATATAAGTATCATTGCTTATTTAGCTTGGGTTGGAATTTATTTATAAAGTTCTTTTCTCTGAATTTTCTTTCAATTTCACTTGGACTGTGTAGTTTGTAGAATGGAAATATTATAAATACTTTCTGACCGCATGTTGCTAGACGGTTACTCAAAGGTATCTGACGGACATCTGAGTCACTAATTTGCTGTCGGTGCACACGTGAACGTTCTGATAGTGCATTTCCAGTCTGACCTACATATAGTTCTTCACAATTTGGGTGTTTGATGCAGTACATTAAATTTCGACTTTTGCAATTCATATTTGCGTTAGTAAAAGACAGCTTAAAAACTTGAAACAATTATTAACAAAGGCAAAGTTTGACCTTAGCAACAAAGACCAATCATTCACTGAATCTAAATGCAATGATAGCCGTTGTGGAACATGCCAATTCATACATAACGGCCAATATATGAATACAAGAACTGGAAAAATATTCACAAACCAAAATATAATCTGCAAAAGCCGATGATGATGGTAATGAAAACAGCAGTGGTATGACTGTAATAGACTATCCGTGGAATTTTCTTTGATGGTCAAGTGATTTAAAAGTTATCTGTTGTGGTTATAGCAGTAGTGATTAGAATTGTTCTGAATATATCGTTTGTAATACTTGCGTGAGTATTATTTTAAGAGCCTTCTAGCAGTGTAATCTGTGGTGAATGAATTCAAGGTGGGTTTTATATTCTGCGATAGAATGTGATTCTTTGCTAATGCGCTGATTATAGGTTGAGACATACTTGAAGTTGCTTTTCACAGTAATATATATATA
>NC_068986.1:47828012-47828673 GCF_001194135.2 Octopus bimaculoides
TATATATGCATATACATATATACATAAACATACATATGTACATTTATATATATATATATATATATACATATTCATATATACATATATACACGTATATACATACAAACACGTGCTTTGCCAAGGGCGGTGTGGATAGTGGTGAGGAGATATCCATATAGGATGAAATAGCGAGCCATGAGTTGAGTCTCAAAGTCATGGTTGTAACTGCAGAGCCTGAGTAGACGGAGGAATTGGGAAAAGGGGATGGAGAACTTGATGTGTTTAGGGTGGGAGAAGGAGAAGTTGAGGTATAAATGCGAGTCTGTATGTTTGTAGAGGATGGAGGTGGTGAAATGTCGAGAAAGGCGACTGAGATGTCGAAAATTGTGTAGGACAGATGGAAAGATTTTACGAAAGAGGGGAAGGAGTCTAGAGGTTCAGGGCGAGTGAAGTCGCACAGATACAGTCGTCAAAATAACGACCGTATACTTCAGGAGTGGGGCTAATGAAACTTCAGAATATTTGGGCCTCAACGTAGCCAGCGAATAGGTTCGTATAGTTAGTGCCCATTCTCATTCCTATGCCACTCCCGAGAACTGCTGGTAAAAATCACCCGCGAATGAGAAACAGTTGTGATACACATATATACATACATACATACATACATATATATATATATATA
>NC_068986.1:47829173-47829907 GCF_001194135.2 Octopus bimaculoides
ATATATAGTTTTAGGGAAACGAACCAAGTTTCATGAACTCATCGATAAAAATCCACTATCACATCTAGAAAAATTAACAATTAAAAGCACAATAAGTGAGTATAATACAATGCAAAGTAAATATCATAACATAAAGATAATAAAATGACTACACGTGTTTCATAACTAATTTTCAAATAGAAAGGAAATTTAAATCGATTAAAATCAATTAAAATTATCGAAAATAAATTCTATTCAAAAATACAGTTAATCGTTAGGTCGTAAATAGAACAATAATTATAATAAATAAATATATATATCAACCAGCAATAAGTACCAAATGAATTTATATAAAATACTTATTTTATAAAGATAGAAAAAGTATTAAAAATATCAAAATAATAAACATTCCATAATCATCCATACATCCATTATAATATATATATATTTCTTTATTGCCCAAAGGAGGCTAATCATAGAGGGGACAAACAAGGACAGTCAAAGGGATTAAGTCGATAACATCGCCCCCAGTGCGCAACTGGTACTTATTTAATCGACCACAAAAGGATGAATGGCAAAGTCAACCTCGGCGGAATTTGAATTCTGAGTGTAACGGCAGACGAAATACCGTTAAGCACTTCGCCCGACGTGCTAAAGTTTCTACCAGCTTATATATACACACGCATACATATGTACATGCACACATCACACATATATGTACACACATACATACGTATATATATATATATATATAT
>NC_068986.1:47830007-47831948 GCF_001194135.2 Octopus bimaculoides
ATTCAATGTTACGTCAGATGAGTACCATATAAACATGGGTATAATTCAAATTTCAAACAATAAATTAAATAGAGAAATACAATTGACAATCCAATAATTTATTTATATTATAATATAACATAATATACTTTGACTATAAGATAAACAATTATTAGGAAACCAAAAAGTCAAGAATTTGTTTCGACATTATACATTTTTTTTATATATATAAACAACTCAATTCTCTTATATAAGCCTCATCAGAGCCAGTGGTTTGAAGATAGATGCCATTCCATGTGAAAGGACGGCTGGATTGTAAAAAAATTAATTCAAATATCTATGTATTATGAACGTGAGCATTATCCATTCAACTACATATCAATTACAATTAAAAACAATATTATAACGACAAAATAATTAAGTAGAATCTACAACTATCGCAATATATTTCTATATATTTCAAATAATTAGTTGTAAGCTGTCAACTTAATATGACAGTCCCCTGAAGTGAATAATACTACTGTTGGTTAGTCTTAGGAAGCTGCACCGCTTCCTGTCGGCATTGACACATTTCCTGTGTCCTTATGTTTACAAGGGGGAGACAAGCACCTCCACCTAGCTAAGCCTGCATCCAAAGACATGTTTCTGAGTCATTGCTCATCATCAATCTGGAGTAGCATGACCTGCTAGTCGACAATGCCTGTCAAGCTCTTGTAAATTTCAAATAATGTTTAGCCAAACTCTATGTCGTTTATATAAATAACTTTAAATAAATAGAAGAGTTACTATATATATAGAAAATATAAGTATCAGTTTATTTTTTTACAAGTTTTATTACAGTTACTAAATTAAATAAAACCCTGATACTTAATTATATAAATATGCATTATTGTTGGATGTTATTATAATAGCGAAAGATTGTCTTCGGCATAAACGAGTTTGGTTTAATATTATTTGAGTTATATATTGATATATTTCGATAGTTGTAGATTATACATACTTAATCATTCTGTCCATTATAATTTTGTTGTTTTTAATTGTAATTGACATGTAGTTGAATGGCTAACGCTCACACTCGTAATACATAGGCATTTGAATTAATATTTTTACAGGTGCAGGAGTAGCTGTGTGGTAAGTAGCTTGCTTACCAACCACATGCTTCCGGGTTCATTCCCACTGCGTGGCACCTTGGGCAAGTGTCTTCTACTATAGCCTCGGGCCGACCAAAGCCTTGTGAGTGGATTTGGTAGACGGAAACTGAAAGAAGCCCGTCGTATATATGTATATGTATGTATATGTGTGTGTGTATTTGTGTGTCTGTGTTTGCCCCCCCCCCCCAACATCAATTGAAAACCGATGCTGGTGTATTTACGTCCCCGTAACTTAGCGGTTCGGCAAAAGAGAACGATAGAATAAGTCCTGGGGTCGATTTGATCGACTAAAGGCGGTGCACCAGCATGGTCGCAGTCAAATGACTGAAACAAGTAAAAGAGTAACCCAACCGTACTTTCACACGGAATTTCGTCTATATTCAAACCATTGGCTCTGGTGAGGCTTACATAAGGGAATTGAATCGTTTATATATCAAAAAATGTATATAAGTCGAAATTGTTGGCTTATTTTAGTTTTTTAATAATTGCTTATGTTATATCATATTATATTCATAGTATAGTATATTATAATATGAATAAATTATTGGATTGTCAATTGTATTTCTCTATTTAATTTATTGTTTGTAATTTGAATTATACCCATGTTTATATGGTATTCATCTGACGTAGCAGTGAACTGGATGTTTTATACACCCCTTTGAAGGATTTTAACATTAATACATAATATCACACCCATTGTTAATCCTCACTTTACTTATACTCCATATAATTCACCTATGCCTACATCCCCAGCTATATTATCAATTTAACCTTAATTTTTAGCATATATATATATATATATATATATATA
>NC_068986.1:47832400-47834610 GCF_001194135.2 Octopus bimaculoides
ATATATATATATATATATATATATATATATATATATATATATATATACGTATGTATATGTATATATATATATTGCTGCACCCCGAGGCTTCCCGATGCTACCGCCAACACGGGTTCAACAGTATGTGGCCGTAGCTCGGGACACCGTAGGTGAGCTCAGCAAACCAACTTGCTTAGAGCGAAAGCGGTGGTAGTTTTATAAGTCAGAAAAGTTGACAATAACAAATAAAGCCGTTGAGTATAAGCAAAATAAAAGAACATTAATTAAAAGGCGAATGAACATTTATGGAATAAAATTTAGAGAGTCCTTTCATTAATCTCTGAAATGTGTAGACTTCTTTTGTTGAGCTCTTCTTTTATTCACTAGTCTAATGATTCATTATTTTTTCTTTATCTTTCTTGCCGATTGAACTCTGCGGCTACTTCCAAATTCACATTAGCCCGGTACCCAACATCACTCTCCGCATCCTTCACGTTGCCACGTTCACACCATTTTCTCAGCCAGTTGAAAACTTTCCATCTTACATCAAAAACGCCACTGTTCACATTAACCACTGATGCCAACTTCACACGATACCAACTACTGCGTAAACTGTATATTTATACTTAAATATTGAATCGCCTGAAAATCTCTAGTCATTGCTTTCTTTCTGTTTCCATGCATATATATATAATATCAAACCCAAGTTGTTACATTTAATTTTTATCCGTATAATTACCTCCATATTTGCTCACCTGGATTCTTCTTATAGCCACTCTTTACTTTGCGGAATTGATCCCTCGTAAAAACACGCGTATATGTATGTATAGTCTGGTCACAAGAATGCTACTGGTAACATGGAATCCGTACAATCTGTAGCATGGTTGGGTCATCGGCGACTAAACCGGCACCTCCACGAGGCTTACCTTGCGATTTGGGTTGCTAGAAATCGAGCACGAATAAAAACAAAACTTGTCAAAAAGACGGATGAACCTTGTGTAGGTTCAACGATTATCTAGCAATAGTAGGGACCCTCAGAAATTACGGCTTCGTGTCCAGTGTATTGAAGACCACTGGAAGTGAGGCATCCCTCAGCTTTTCTTATAGCATGTCTCTAGGAGAAGGTTACCTTGATATAAAACCAGATATGTAAGGAATGTCATTAAACATTTTTGGGATCTTTTACTTGCACTTGAGATCATAGTACTGCCATATCCCTGAGACAGCAACCCATATTGGCAATGGTTATCTTGCTCTGACTTTCTCTGGATCTTGTCAATAGGGTGGGAGAGTGTCTGTGAGGTGTTGTGCAAGCCTTATTGGCCTTAAAATTTTAGGTTGTGCAGTCGCTGGTGAAACGACTTTCCGATACCCGGCTGAGTAGGAGGATGTCGCAGAGAGTATGGTAGCCGCGGGTGAGAATCCGCGGAAGCCAACTGCTGGTGCAATAACCACATACATGGACATTGATGATATTATGTATGGGCAGTGGTCAGTGACGGTCTTTCACGGTCGCAACTGAACAGCCATCATGTATGCTGTAAGTTCCGCATTAATTCGCCGTAAATGTTTTCTTTATCTTGGATTTTTTATGGTACATTTGCATTCATTGGGCAGCTGATCCCCTCAATAGTGCATGACTTTTGTTCCCTGTTCCATGAAACAATATCAGGTCTGTTGTATTTGCAACGAAGTGAGGTTTTTATTGGGGTATTCCACCAGTATTCTTCGTTTGTAAAAGTGTAAATACCTGCTGGTTCTGGCATGCTTTTCAAGTGTACATCAGTGCAGTCTTTCCTGCTGATAGCATTGTAAATAGTCTTCGCAACTATATCATGCCTCAGGGACAGGTGGTGTCTCATAGACATTTTGGGGGCAGTTGCTGATGATGTCGGTGACATCTTCTGCACTGGTAGACATGTATGTATGTATGTATGTATGTATGTATGTATGTATGTATGTATGTATGTATGTGAATGGATGGGAAACATTTTCACTTATTCTGTTGCAGAACTTTTGCATTTTTAAAAAATATTCTTGAAAAAATTATAAGGAATTGAATGAAATAGTTATGTAGGCGTGAAAAATATCTGATCCCTTTCTTCCGTAATAGACAGACATATATGCCATACATGATAAGTAGATGAACTATACATCCATCTATCCATCCATACATACATACATACATACATACGTGTGTACATATATATATATATATATATATATATATA
>NC_068986.1:47837070-47840220 GCF_001194135.2 Octopus bimaculoides
TCTCTCTCTCTTTTCTTTCTTTCTCTCTCTCTCTCTCTCTCTCTCTCTCTCTCTCTCTCTATTGGTAAGTTATCTTGATATGAAACTGAGTAATGATACATACATGCATAAATGCATACACCATTATACATACATACATACATACATGATGGCTGCCCCCTCGTTATCAAGTATGGCCATTGCACGAAGCTTAACTTAACGGTCGATCACAGCACCGATCACATACATACATACATACATACATACATACATACATACATACATACATTCTCAACGTACTCCGCTGCTGAATTATTCTTATTGAAAATGAAAATTATTACAAAGCAAATAATGATAAATCAACCTTGGTTCAATGCCTCAAATTTTGTGGAAGTAACAATCACTGAGATCAATTATAGTAGCTCGACTGGTACTTATTTTAAAGATATTGGGATGATGAAAACCAATAATAGTCTACCCCCGGTGTAATTTCGGCAGCATAGCGTGGTTTCTAACCACCTTGTACCGTAACCAAATTGGCTGTCATCTTCCTTAAACATACGGAATCTTCGACGACGGCAAACATGCATGCAAAGCTTTTGCCCTTTGCGCTCCACATACCCAGTGCACATCACGCTACGTGGCTGCGTGATTTAAATACAGATTGTGATGATGCGCAGGCGTGGCTGTGTGGTAAGTAGCTTGCTTACCAACCACATGGTTCCGGGTTCAGTCCCACTGCGTGGCACCTTGGGCAAGTGTCTTCTACTATAGCCTCGGGCCGACCAAAGCCTTGTGAGTTGATTTGGTAGACGGAAACTGAAAGAAGCCTGTCGTATATATGTATATATATATATGTATATCTGTGTATGTGTGTCTGTGTTTGTCCCCCCAACATCGCTTGACAACCGATGGTGGTGTGTTTACGTCCCCGTAACCTTAGCGGCTCGGCAAAAGAGACCGATAGAATAAGTACTAGGTATCCAAAGAATAAGTCCTAGGGTCGATTTACTCGACTAAAGGCGGTGCTCCAGCATGGCCACAGTCAAATGACTGAAACAAGTAAAAGAGTAAAAGAGTAATAATACTGTGATGTATTTCTCCAAAACTTTACTGGTTTCTGTCATTTGGTGCTCCTTAATTTGGTGCTCCTTTCTACTAAAGGCACAAGGCCTGAAGTTTTCGGAGAGGGGGGACTTGTCGATAACATCGACCCTAGTGTTTCACTGGTACATAATTTATCGACCACGAAAGGATGAAAGGTAAAGTCGACTCCGGCGGAGTTTGAACTCAGAACGTAAAGACGGACGAAATGCCACTAGGCATTTAATCCGGCATGCTAACGATTCTACCAGCTCGCCGCCTTTAGGTGCTCCTTAATAATACTTGAAAGCAGTCAGAAACCTCTGTGTTTGTCCCTCTACCATCCCTTGACAACCGATGTTGGTGTGTTTGCCTCTCCGTAACTTAGCGGTTCGGCAAAATAAGTACCAGGTTTACAAAGTCCTCGGGTCGATTTGTTCGACTAAAAGTGGTGCTGAAACAAATAAAAGAATAAAAGAATAACGAAAAGGAAAAAGGTAAAATAAACAAATTAGCACGTAATATGTTTGACCCAGAAAGGTCGAAGGTCATATGATAAATTTAGAATATTGCAAATTAGAATACTTTTCTATTTTTAGGAAAGAGGCAATTAAAAAAATAAATAAATAAAGGGATGACGTCTATTGGTATGTTAAACTGAAATGGTATGAAAATTTTTCCCTTGTCAATGACTCAGGCTCATACGGTTTAATTCTATATCCTGTTGTGCGACTAGAAGTTGAGATATACCAAAGAAAGGAAATGTATAATTTCCGCTTCAGCTTCCGTCTTCCCAGTTATAAAAAAGTAATAACTTTTTATAATTTTCATCAGAGAATAACTCGCCTGGAGCCATCATTATTGACTAGGAACTCGCTAATTATCGCAATAGAATTTTTTTTTTAAATGGCAGATTGAGAAATGATAAGTTCAAATCTCGCTATGTTTGTTTTTGATTTGGTTTGTATTAACTGATTAGAGATTGTCGGCATAGTGCGCAAGAATAGCTGTGATTAAAAAGATTGTTTTGCAGCCATGTGATTTCAGGTTCACTTCCACTGCACAGCATCTTGGGCAAGTGCCTTTAATATAGCCCTGGGTCGACCAATGCCATGTCAGTCAATTTGGTATAAGGAAACTGTGTTGAAACTCATCAAATATTTATGCGTGTCTGCGTGTACGTTTGTGATTGTCTTCCTTCGTCGATTTACAACCAGTTTTGGCTTGTTTACGTCTCCATTAATGAGCGAGTTAACAAAAGACATCGATAAAATAAATACCAGACTTAAAGACAAGTACTAGGGATCGATTTTCTCGACAAAACCCTTCAAGCTGGTATCCCCCAGTGTGGCCGCAACCCTGTAACAGAAAAAAGCAAAAGGTAAAACGTTAGGTTTAAAACCCTTTTATTTATATCTGACTCAAATTATTATTAGCAATCTCAGACACCTTTAATTTTAATACTGTAAGACCCTAAATTCTAAAAGTATACACTATTTAATCGATCCAGGATTTGAATCGTTCATATTTTGAACGATCATTAATGGATGAAAGACAAAGTCAACCCCATAAGATTTGAACCTAGTATAAGTTCTTAACTAGAAACCGATAAGTATTCTGTGCAGCACTCTTATCATTCAACTAATAAATTTGGTATAAATTTCTAATGATTTAAGGCACCAGATTTGGGGTCAGGGAACAGTTGAACACATTTAGGTTTGTACTTATCTGGTGCATATTTTATTGATACCGGAAAGATGAACGATAACGACGACTCTGACGGGATTTGAACTCAGAATATGAAGACATGTAACTAAATACTGCAAGAATTTTTTTCATGATGCTCGACTTATTCTATTATTTTTATCTTCCCCCTTTTCTCGTTAACATTGCTCTCTAGCATATTGGCACAAAGTTACACACTTTGAGGCATGGAATAATTTGATTAAGCCTAACCTAGTAAAGCGATCGGTATTTTATTTGGTCAATTTCAGAAAAATGAAAAGTAAAATTGATATCAGCATGTGCGTGCAGTGTGTGTGTGTGTGTGTGTGTGTGTGTGTGTGTGTGTGTGTGTGTGTGTGTGTG
>NC_068986.1:47840329-47845846 GCF_001194135.2 Octopus bimaculoides
GTGTGTGTGTGTGTGTGTGTGTGTGTGTGTGTGTGTGTGTGTGTGTGTGTGTGAATTGTATGGGAAATCAAGGAAGGTGAATAAGCCAAAGACATTTGTGCAGTAGCACAACCCGTTTTCCATTTCGAAGAATGACCTAAAGTCTTAGTTCCGAGTCTTGAAGCTGGCAATCCTTACATCTGCCCTGACCAGGTTCCACTGCTTAAGCCGGGATACCAGGAGCTCTGACTACTGTTTAGAGAGATACAAATCACGGGCAAGGTCATTCAGGTCCACCTGCGTGATCCAGTGAGGCTCATTGCCACTTGCTCCTGAATAAACAGAGACATTGTCTTCAGAAGAGATCGACTTGGCAGAATCTTCCCCTGAAGGCATTTTTTCATCTGATGAAGGAAGAAGATCCTTATTTGCTGAGAGTGTAGCGATAGAGAGATCATCTGAATGGGTAACGGGTCTCATAGTTGAGTGAAGGTTGGGATATTTACTCTTTTTTTCTAGAAGAAGCATTGAAACCTGTTATATTTGTTAGACAAAAATGACAATCATCTGCATAACTTCGTGGCTCTCTCCAGACCATTGGGAGAGCAAAAACGAAGGCTGCTTTCTTGCCGTTAAACCATGCAGTTAGTCCATTGTAACAGAGTTTACAACAGATATGTGGGGCCCAGGATTTGTCCTGATCTACAATTTTGCTGTCAAAACAATGAAAGTAAGCAGTTCTCAGGAAGGAAGTAACTGTTCGGCGCTGTGCAGCTGTCGGGGAATCTCCCCACACGTAGCAGAATGAAGTTGCCTTGCTGATGCATCCTCAGTGTTTTGAAGTGCCTGAAGCCATTGTAGAGTTATATATAATATGCATCGCAAAAATCTAGAAAACAAAATAAAAACTTGATCATATATATGGTTACGTGAAATGTCACAAAAATCATGATAATGGATATCTCAAAAACTAGAGATGATGGGTTAAATCAGCACCCCAAAATTAAGCTAGAACAACTATTTTTAAGTTTGCCTCATTTTCTCTATAAATCAGTGTAATGAGGACAATTTATTCTTTTATTTGTTTCAGTCATTTGACTGCGGCCATGCTGGAGCACGGCCTTTAGTCGAAAAATCGACCCCAGAACTTATACTTTGTAAGCTTAGTCATTATCCTATCGTTCTCTTTTGCCGAGCCGCTAGGTTACGGGGACATAAACACACCAGGCGGGACAAAGACAGACATGAATACACACACACACACACACACACACACACACACACACACACACACACACACACACACACACACACACATATATATATATATATATATATATATATATATATATATATGACGGGCTTCTTCCAGTTTCCGTCAACCAATTCTACTCACAAGGCTTTGGTCGGCCTGAGGTTATAGAAGAAGACAATTGCCCAAGTTGCCACGCCGTGGGATTGAATCCGGGATCATGTGATTGGGAAACAAACTTCTTACCACACAGCCACACCTGCGCCTATGTTAATGATAATAATTCACATTAAATCCGTAATCTACTTCTGAAAGATATTTGTAGAAAATATCATTAAAAAAATTCCCATTCTTCCGAAACTTATAAACAAATTCAAGACGTGTGAATTACCGAATCTCTTTTTTCCCAGGCCGTAAAAAAATTTTCGTAATACGTTCCCATATAATTGCAATCTATACCTTCTGAAACATTATTTTAGATCATTTCATTTTTTAAATATCCATTTTCAGAGGGTCATGAGGCAAAAAAGATTGTGGGGGCACGACTCTGTAGTTATGTCCTAAATTTATTGAGAGTAAGTACTATTAATCGATTAAGGAAAACTAAAGAAAATTTGACGCAACATAGAAAAATGACGCAGATTGGGAATCAAATGTGTGATTTGCGCACAGTCCATTATGAGGGAGGGGGAATAATGATAGGAAAAATATAAAAATATGTGAAAGGCATGAAATAAAACGTTTAAATAACAGTCGGTTACTTCGGGTTAATTAAGGAACTATGCAGATCCTAATTATCTTGAATACTAAAGGAAAGTGCCTCTTCAAGAATATTCTCCATTCTACACTTTCTTCTATAAATGTTACTTGAAAACATTGGTACCAGTTTGGCCGAAGAGAAAAGTATTTGCCCTCAAAATTTCAATTTTTTTTCCCATCGAATTCTTTCGCCGTTTCTATCAGACAGTGGAAAACTGTGTGAACTCAGATGATAGCCAAATCTGTCCTCCATGCAACAAGTCAGCAATGCTCAGAAAGTAAATGAGAGTAAGACTCAATGAAAATCAACTGCTTGCATTTCGATGACTGAAGAGTAATGCCTCCTTCCACCCTGGTAGTACTACCAGATCAACGATTTCTGGAAGTAGTTCTTTATACCTGGGCTGAAAGTTTTCTAGCTTAGTTGATATTCTCTAACACCCAGAGTCTTCCCTGAGAACATCATCGTCCTACAGAACACAGCAATTGAAATATCACCGGCTACAGTCGAGCAATGTTAGAGAACAGTGAATGCTTGACAACATTCTAGATACCAGACACCTAAGACATGTCAGACAATGGGCAACTAGGCCTGTACAACGCCCAGTATTCACTGCCAATGCTGTAGCTTCATTACAGGCCTGCACATCATCAGCCATGTCAAATTCGTCGTTCCATACAGAAGGCGCTGGCAATACACGAATCTTCTGAACGTGCCACTTTTATAAGAAATGAAAAAGCAGACATGCCATTCTAATCTGATAAAATCTTGGATAAGGCACAACAGTCAAGGGAGCATTATATACTATAGGAAGCATTTGTCAACTTTCTTTGAATAGCGTCCGCTCAGCCGTTTTCTGGACGCGAGTGGTCACACAGCTCATAATCTTGAAGTTACTATCCATTTGGATAACCCGGCTCGAACCAAACTCTACGTTGGCTATTAGTAACCTGGCATTCTGTGTGCCGAGTTGCAAGTCTATCAGCTTTTCTTGTTTAATGTGTGTTCCAGTTGGTATATTGTAAGGTAATGATTTACGACGATGACGACGCAGAACCATGTGGTTAGCAAGCACACTTATTACCACACAGCCACACCCGCGCTTATATGTTTTGTAGATCATGACCAAATTTTCTAAAGATCGAAGTTTCTTTTACTGGAATCCAAATTTGAATTTTTCTGAGGATACAGAGAGAAGAGGAAAACGTATTTTTTAACTTTTGGAAATGTCAATAGTTAACAAGAACTTTGGTTGATCAACGGTCAAGAATTTTCTATTTCCGTTACTTTTCTGAGTATTTTAATGTTTATTAGAGCATGTGTGAATGTTATCTAGTTGGTGCATTGGTTGAGATTTATAGAACACTCAGACCTTTGACCTCGTGAGAGATAGATGTGTCCGTGTCTTTACTGGGGATGGTTTCAATGATAAATTCATCACTTTATAAAGAATCCTGTACGTATTTGTTAATATTATTCTGATGACTAGCGGTTTCTTATCAAGAACATTATTATGGTGGCCTTACACGACTGATCTTTTGCATAAATCATACTCGTTTAAATACGACTATAGAGGTAAATTGCACCACTTCCTTTTCTATAATTTCTTTATAGATGTGCTGTGACTCACTGAAAGTAAACATCTGTTAGGTCTTCATTGCATATTTGAAATTTTTGAATAGATTCTAGGGAAAAAATACAGTTAAGTAATGACTCAGAAATTCCTGCAAATATTGTTACTCGGGCTCTGAAAGCTACTTTTAATTTTCAATCCTGAATGCCTTTGATAATGTAAAACCAAGGCACATGAAATGACCAATAGCGGGTTCAAGAAAGGTAAATGTGCTATTTGTTGATAGTTTGACATTGTTAGTTTATAAATGTATCGCCCGATGTCAATACATTTTTAATCTTTTTATCTACCTAGGTCAGCTTTGTCTGTAGGTCAGCTTTGCTTGTGGGTCAACTTTGCCTGTAGATTAACTTTGCCACCGTGGTCAACTTTACTTCCGGATTAATTTGTCTCCAGAGTCAACTTTGCCTATGGGTCTAATTTACCTGTGGTTCAACATTTCGTCCGAGGACAACTTTGCCTTCAAGGTCAACTTTACCTCCGAAGTCAACTTTGCCTCCGAGGTCAACTTTGCTTCCGGATCAATTTCCTTCCAGGGTCAATTTTCCCACTAGAGTAAACTTTGTCTCTGACGTCAGCTTCACCTCCGGGGTCAAATTTACCTCCCGGTCAGTTTACCTCCAAAGTCAGCTTTACCTCCAGAGTCAACTTTGTTTTTCATCCTTTTGGAATCGATAAAATAGTACAAAACCAAAGCTGTGGATTGGCAAAACTGTAAGAGCATCGAACCATATGTCTTGCGGTATTACCTCCGGCTTTTTGTTCTGTGTTCTAATCCCACTATGGCTACGAGCGTAAGCAATTTAAAGTCATCACCTGATATCTTGGGAACTTTTAGCAGAGCCCACTCTATTGCAAACATTCAAGATAGGTGCTCGATTTGAAGATACCCTCTCTCTCCCTCCTTCTCTCTCTTTCACAGTAGTTTCGGAAGCCATACGAGCAGTGCCTTATCTTCTGAAAAGAAAGATTAAAAACAAAATTAGAATTTCATTTCAGTAACTGAAAAGTTTCTTCATGAAATATTGATAATTGAAAATTATTAAAAAGAAATATATTCTCATATGATCAAATTTAGTGAAAAAAGGTAAAAATAAAAAAATCAAGAATATTTGAATTTCCTTTAAAGAAAGACTTCTATTAGTATTCAAGAAGCATTAGTTAAAGTTAATAGTCTGAAATATTTTATCAGAGAATAAATGGAAACAAATTGTTTTCCCGACGAAATGTCACATTTTAGAAATTATATACGTTTTGCTATCACGATGCAGGAGCGAGGAACAAACACAAGCAAGTTTAATTAACTGGAAATTAAATAATGCAAAATAAATTATGAGTTATACATATGTAATCATTTATTCACACACACACACACACACACACACACACACACACACACACACACACACACACACATTTACGCATACACACACGCGCGCAAACACACACAGGCACACACAGACACACATACATAAACACATTCACATACAGATACATCCATATATATACATGGCAATTTCTGTCTGTCTGTCTGTCTGCCCGTTACCATCTTAGTGCCTAAACCAGTAGACCAATGTTCACGAAACTTTCCATACATGTTACACTAATATCCAGTTCAATAACAGGCTAATTGAATTCCAATAAAAATCTATAATGTGCCTCCAAGGGCATTGGGTGAGTTATATGATAAAATGAGAAGGTTGCAAAATGTATTAGTCTTACGGAGCGGTAGTAGTGACAAAAAGAGAGGGTGAAATCTATCAGTGAAGGCAACACCAGCGGTGTGAGCACGATGCTAACATTACTATAGCTGTCATATAAGGTAGTAACGGAGAGAGGGAGAGAGAGAGAGAGAGAGAGAGAGAGAGAGAGAGAGAGAGAGAGAGAGAGAGA
>NC_068986.1:47847571-47849396 GCF_001194135.2 Octopus bimaculoides
TATATATATATATATGAAGTTCGTTCCTCACTGTTTGTGGGTCCTGAAGTATATTGGTGGAGAAACAGTGGAACCAAAACAAAATCCCATCAGGGCCCTGATTCTGCTATTCCGTTCAGTTCTCCTCTCTTTAGTTTTCCTGCTGATTTCTGGTTTTGTGTGCTGTACTCCAAATTACAGAGCACTCTGTAAACAACCTTGAACAAAATATTCCCAAGCAGATTGTTGTAAATTACACTATTTCAAGTTTGTATTGAGTGAGACTTTGCATCTTTTGGTCTACTACATCACCTAGAGCCAACAATAGTTCGCCAAAGAAAATTTGTTCAGAGAGTCTGGGTCGAGAATACGCACTACATGTCCACTCCTCGGCAGTTTTAATTTATTTAGAAAAAAAATGATTCTACCTGCTCGCCGCCTTATATATGCTTAGCGTACTGGTTCTCTCTAGCACAGCATTATTAAGAATTTTATCTTCCCACTTGATGGTGACAAGTTTTTGTAAGCGTATCAGGCAGGCCTATCGCCAGACATTGGTGCCTGGGGGTACTTCAGAATATTCTAGGTGAACACTAATTTGTAATAAAGCCAAAGAGGGCTTTTGAAATAGGTGTATCACTGTAAATCTGAGGGAGCACCATTGAATTGTAAGAGGGCAGTGCTGTCCAGTGCGGTCCAGTGCAACCCCTTAGCGACGGGCATGTGATGAAGTTTCTTGCATGACCTTGGTAAACTGTTCAGATATCACATCCGAAAGTATCGTAGTCACTACATCAGCTTTGTACACATCAAACGTGGTCTTTCCCAAGCCTTGTGACGATGACGTCCAATGACACAGTTAACTTTTGCTATCCTTGCGTTTATTTCATCATCAATGTGAGCACTCCTTGACAGTGTACTCTAAAGGTAGGTGAATCTCTCTATAGTTTGGAAAGGTTGATCGTTGACCGCTAGGAGTGCTTTTCCGGAAACGGGATGGTATGTCACACACACACACACACACACACACACACACACACACACACACACACACACACACACACACACACACACACACACACACATATGTGTGAAAGATAAAAGTTGTATATAGATATATTAATATTTGTCTTTAAGTTTAGTTATAATAAAAACAATTTTACAAATTTTACACTAATCTGAAAGGTTACTCTATACTTTTGTAGACTACAGATTTATTATTCTTATAAAAGACTGTTGTTGACAGTGACTTGGAAGTTTCGGTCAGCTAAGCCATCGTCGGACTGTGAAGCATTGCAATTCATTTTGCCTTTACGTAGTCCCTGTTGAGTTAAAGTCATATTTGGGTGTGTGGGGTGCTAATTAGGTTCTCACAGAAGGGTGTTTTGCAAAGATTTTCATTAAATTTGGTGTTATATCATTGATTATAGTTTATTCATATATGTAGAGCTTTGTAAACAAGCCTGTATTTTTGTTACTAGCACTGTCACACTTTGTGCCTACCTAACATAAAAGTAACACCTACAGGGTTGATAACGAAGCACTACATGCATGAATAGATTCTAAACAATAACGTAACCCACAATTTAATCCATAAAACTCTCCAAAACACTTTTCTATAAAAACCTAATTTCTAAAGATGATGTTAACGCAACGGAGATTATATTAAATCCAGACAAAATCTAATGCATCACAGTCAGTCCGACAATGGCTTAGCTGGCCGAAACTTCGGAGTCGACATCAACAACATTCTCATACAAAAAGTATTATATTGAAATTTAGGAGAAAGCACGTTGTATATATACACATACTGTATATATGATATATATATATATTGTGAGTATGT
>NC_068986.1:47849674-47850353 GCF_001194135.2 Octopus bimaculoides
ATATATATATGTTTTTTTCTTTTTACTTGTTTCAGTCATTTGACAGTAGCCAGGCTGGAGCACTGCTTTATGGGGGTTTTAGTCGAATAAATCGACACGCAGGACTTATTCTTTAAAAGCTTAGTACTTATTCTATCGATATATTTTGCCGAACCACTATGTTAAGGGGTCGTAAATACACCAACATTGGTTGTCAAGCGATGATGCGGGTGAGCAAACACAGACACAAAGACACACACACACACACAAATATATACATACATACATACACACACACACATATATATATATGTATATATAATTATGTGTATTTTTTCTATCTTAATCAATAAAAATTGTTCTGATAGAATAGAATAAATGGGTTAATAGAAACCAATGTAGCAAAGAACACAAAATAACTGTGGTTTAGTTCCTGTTTTTAAGGCAGGAACTCCTTGAAATTTTGGGTATTTGAGTATATTTAAGAATTTAAGGAATGGAGAAAACGCATGTTATAATTGCATACTTTATTCCTACATATGTTTCAAAGGATTACAACCTGTGTGATCCATAGGGATCTTTGATATTAAAATTGTAACCTTCTCATCAGGGAAAGCATGGGAATCATCTTAAACGTAAGACATTATGACCGATTATGAAAACAATAGATGGATAAGGTTATGACTTGATTCATTTGAAA
>NC_068986.1:47852312-47853757 GCF_001194135.2 Octopus bimaculoides
GAATTCTGTTACACAGAGATCACAGAATTTTCCACCCTTTTCATATGGTTTAGAAATAGAAAGAATAAGCCAGTCTAGTTTAAATTTAATGGTATTATCTTTAAGATCCCAAATTAGTTTGCTAAGGCTCGTGGTATTACGTTTGCTTCTATCTCTAAAGGATGAAAAATGGTTAGAAATTCTAGTGGATAAAGGTGTAGAGGAAGAACCTACATAAAAGTGAGTATTTTTGGGAGTACTAACTTGACATTGGTAGATAGTGTTTCTGAGTCTCACATTTTCACTTAAAAAACTAATTCTTTTGGAATTGACTTCTGAAATAATGATTTTGTTGTTATGACTATTACTATTATGTGTCTTGTTATTAATATTGTGCCCTATATTATTATTATTAGTGTTATCATTGTTATTTTGGTAAGGGTTAATAATGTTTGGTTTAATGATATTACTGTTTGAACTCTCTATTGGATGCAAAAGCCTCATATTGTGTGCAGATATTATCTGTGAAATATATATATATATATATATATATATATACATATACATATATGTAGATATGTATGTATACGTATGCACTGATATACGTGTGTATATATATGTGTGTGTGTGTAGACACCTACATATGCACACGCACACATGTATACATAGATACATATACATATGTACATACATACATACATACATACATACATACATACATACATACATGTATGCATCCATCCATCCATCCGTACATACATACGTGCATAGATATATACACAGTGTTGGCCAAAAGTCACCTGACAGTAAATCAAAACCAATTAACTCCAAGATTTATTCAAGTTTAACAACTGAATGAATTTAATAAAAGCATCTAAATATGAAATATCATAAAACTTGTTAAAATTGAAGTCCTTCTTGAGCGACACATCTTTCTATTCGAGTCCATACAAAATCCTGTATATATAGTGTATTCAAAGCAGTGATCAGTAATTTTACGAGACCGGTATGCTTTTGGATCTCTTTATCAATTCCCAGTAATGCCTTTTATTACTTTTATTCCTAACTCAGTTCATCTAATTGTATATATCTGTCGTTACTTTTCATAAAAGGCCTTTACTTGTTTTGATTTCCAATGTTCTTTCTTTCCCCTTACATTTCCACGTGTAGTTTCTATTTTCTTTTGATAACACATTTCTATTATATATATATATATATATATATATATATATACTTGCAAATGGATGCGTGGCGTTTGATAATATAATAATACGAATGATATGTAAGCATATGCATATATACATACACATATGTACATACCTACATCTACATCTATATATAGATGCATATTCGGGTGTCCCCGTTTTTTTTACGTCCTGTACCCGGATATGCATCTATATATACATGTAGATGTAGGTATGTACATATATGTATGTAATTATGCATATGCTCACATATCATTTATA
>NC_068986.1:47854018-47858033 GCF_001194135.2 Octopus bimaculoides
TCTATCCAATATACTGCCGGAAGGATACCCAATTACTATTACACTAATGTTTTTACTGAGTGCAATAAATGGGTGCGGGTAAAGGAAATTTTACCCTTAATTCATAAGGCAATAAGAAAATGGAGGGGAATATGTGATACTCATCAACTTGCAGACATTGTATTATGTCAATTTGCCTGTTTATTTTTCAACTAAGAGGACAGGTTAATAAAAACAATATACAAACACATATGACATATTATGTCATATCAGTAATAAAAATTAAAAAGGACATCTAGTGACCGAAGAAGGGACAATGTCTTACAGCTGTTACAGCTTTCTAGTTGTATGCGTGTATACCATTACAGATCTATCTAAATACAAATGCACCTAGACAAATGCGTATATGCATACCCGACTCAATACAAACTGTAGGTTTAACCCCGGGATGGTCCCAAGTACAGAGTGTATATAAAAGAAAAACACAAGCGTGGTTCAGTAGTCACAACACAATTTGTCCCATGATGTAGTTTGGTGAGCTAGTCAACTTGTATTTCTGCCTTACTTGTTTCTTTGTTTCAAATTTACCAGAAGATAGTGGAATTTTGCCATGATGTAATCTAAGGGTGCGTCAACAAAATATTGCCGAAACAGCTGTTGCGACTTTTGGACTCCAATTCTGTTTTCCCTATATGTATACACACACACCTACCCACACTCAAACACACACACACATAAATAATGCAGTCTTTTATACTTTTATTTTTCAAAATTAAGATGAACAAAGTTCTTTTTTAATCTAAAATATACTCTCCTTCATTCTTTACAATGCTCTTCCACCTGTCTGGTAGACTTGCAAGGCTTCTCTTCCAAAATTAACTTGTCCGTCACGAAAAATACTCCTCCAGAACTGTTGTGACCTCGTCTACAGAATTCATATTTTTTCCGTCCAAATGATTTTGAAGACTGCGGAATAAATGACAATCAGATGGGGCAATGTCCGGCGAATATGGTGGATGGGGCATCGTTTCCCATTCAAACTGTTCCAGCCATTGGAATGCCATCCTGGGTGTATGTGGTCGAGCATTATCCTGATGGAAAACGCCTTTCGTCTTGATAACAAAGATGGTCGTTTTTCTTCTAGCACTGACTTAAGCCGCTCAAGCTGCTTCCAGCAGATCTCCTTTGTTATTGTCTGCTTTGAGTTTAAAAGTTCAAAGTGGACTAAACCTTTCATATCTCACCGAACAGACAAAAACACATTACGTGGGTGAAGACCCTCTTTAGCCTGGTGTGCTTGCGTTTCTCCTTTCCCTACCCACTGACGTCAGCGCTTGACATATTTATAGAGAACCCATTTCTCGTCAATAGTCACTCTTCGGTCCATAAAAGGTACATTCGTGAGACGTGACAGGAAAGAAGAGCACACATTCACTTACTGAAAAGTTTGTGAGGAACACACTGACCCAATTTGCTGACTTTTCTAATGACACGCAGGTGTCGATGAATGGTTGAATGACCAAATCCAAGCTTCTCTGCAAGTTCCTCAACAGTTACGATGGAATTTTGTTCTATCAGGGTTTGCAAGACGTGCTCGTCGAGCTCTACAAATTTTCCAGGACGAAGCTCATGTTCCGGCTGTAAGTTCCGGCTGTAAGTTCCGGCTCGGAATTTCTGGAACCACCATTGACACTGGCTTATGCTTATTGTCCGATTACCATATCCTACATTAATATTCCTCGCACTTTCCATTGCGTTGTTACTTTTACTGAATTCATAAAGCAAAATAGGCCAAATATGCTTTGTCACTTCCATTATAGCTTTGAAAAAATAACAGTTAAAATCGAACAGCACTCTTCAAAACATGCACTAAGAATAAGTAGGTAAAATTACTACCTAGTTTCATAGCAAGTTGGTGCAGGTAGTTTGTCCTGTCTTCCTTCGACTTTTAGTTGATACAATTGAAAAAACCGCGTTATTTATGGGATGACCCAACATGTGTGTGTGTGTGTGTGTGAGTGTGTGTGTGTGTGTGTGTGTGTGTGTGTGTGTGTGTGTGTGTGTGTGTGTGTGTGTGTGTGTGTGTGTGTGTGTGTGAGTGTGTGTGTGTGTATTAACTGTTACTTGTTTCAGTCATAGGACTGCGACCATGATTGTGCACCATTTTGAAGGGTTAAGTTCAACAAATCGCCTCCAGTAGTTATTTTCTTAAGCTCGGCACTTACTCTATCTGGCTTTTGCGTAACCGCTAAGTTATGGAGAACATAAACTAACTAGTATCTGTTGTCAAGCAGTGGTGGTAGGGTGGAGAAGCACCATACTCAAAGACACGCACACGCACACACACACACACACACACACACACACACACACACACACACACACACACACACACAACAGAATAGCATTTCACCAAAAACGCTCTACTCTGCAAATATTTTTTTAAAATCTGATCCAAGACTTAACAATTGCCTCGCTGTTTAGTAAAAGATATGACAACTAACAGTGAAACATGATAAATCACAGAAAAATGGGAAGATTTTAATAAATGTTTTAAGTTTCCGAAATTAGTACATCAGTACTGGGAGTAGATACAGATGTTTCAAAACCGGTTTTTTGTCTGTAATAATACTGTCTATTGTCGGATTGATGAAGTAGGCGAGGATAAATGAAAATCAGTTTGTTCATAGAATTTAGAAGTGAATTTAGCCTACAGCTTGATGTATGAACTGCACGAGGCAAAGAAACTTTATTGACCGCTTTCATGTGTTCCGTCGAAGAAATAGTTGAAATCGTTGAAAACAGATGTAGAAGAGAAAATGGTTTTTGAAGCTTAAGAAGATGAAAAAGTAATTAGAAAAATATACCCGTTCAACAATACAGTATCGTACGGGACAGTGACAAATCGCCAATCAGCCCAGGTATTATATATGAAAAAGTATGTACTGTCTTCAAGCTTAACATTAGTAATATTCGCTATTAACAAAATCCAAAGTCAGCCTGAAATATTAGGCCGATCCATAAGTCATATGAATAGAATGAGAATTATGAAACTATTTCTCCACACTTAAGTTCGATGGCTGTCAAAAAGGATCAGGTTTGAAACGCTTTTTCTAGCTTCACACACAATTGTTGAATTTTCACTTATGACATAGACTTTATTTGTGAAGATGTGGCTTACTTAGCAGATATTTGTAGTAAGATAGACAGCATGAATTTGAAAACGTAACTTTAAACCAACACACGTGAAAAATTCAGTCAACTGCTTAATAAGCAAAATGGAATTGCACGTGCAAAACCTCAGTAGAAAGGAGTTTCTTAGTTTTCATCAATGAAAAGCTTTTTATTAATTATTTACAGATTATAATCTGGTGATCTACGTTCTACTTACAACTGAGAGATGTCGAGCAAGATTCAATGACTTGAACAAACTAAGGATTCATTACTAGGTAAAAATACCAATTTGTGTGCAAAATATAATAAAAGTCACTTTTGATATACACATTGATGAAGTATAAAAATGACTTTATCGACTCCGAAAGGATGAAAGGCAAAGTCGACCTCGGCGGAATTTGAACTCAGAACGCAGAGGCAGACGAAATACAGCTAAGCATTTCGCCCGGTGTGCTAACGTTTCTGCCAGCTCGCTGCCTTACTTGGAACCAAATATTGCGAATTTGCTGCTGTTCATCAACCACATTAATCGCGTTAGTAAACGATGTGCGCTGTTTTAATTGTTTAGATGTTAATTATTTTAATAAATAATACTTGCTATCATAATTATTCCTTTTTTATTCATATGCATAAAAATATCTTTATACGCAAAATTAATAATATTGTTTATACTCTTTTACTCTTTAACTTGTTTCAGGCATTTGACTGCAGCCATGCTGGAACACCGCCATTAGTCGAGCAAATCGACTCCAGGACTTATTTTTTGTAAGCCTAGTACTTATTCTATCGGTCTCTTTTTTCCGAACCGCTAAGTTACGGGGACGTAAACACACCAGCATCGGTTGTCAAGCGATGGTGGGGG
>NC_068986.1:47858122-47860188 GCF_001194135.2 Octopus bimaculoides
TATACATATATACGATGGGCTTCTTTCAGTTTCCGTCTACCAAATCCACTCACAAGGCTTTGGTCGGCCCGAGGCGATAGTAAAAGACACTTGCCCAAGGTGCCACGCAGTGGGACTGAACCCGGAACCATGTGGTTGGTAAGCAAGCTACTTACCACACAGCCACTCCTGCGCCTATAGTTATTTTAAATTTAATTTCATCCATAGGTTTTATTGCATAGAGATAGGAGTTGGAAGAAGGCGGTAGTAAGCAACCAAATGTTAAGGATTCATTTGCGAAAAACTGTTGTGAAACACCGTGTTCAACTAATATATTATTACCGTTTCCGACGGCCTGTCGACTCTTACAAGAGACCGTTATGATAGATCTGTCATCCACTACACATTTACATCTTTTAAAATTTTGTTGATTATATCACTTCTGCATAAGAAGTAACTTTATGCCTATTGAAAATAGACCATTTTATTCTGAGTCTCAAAGTAATATTGATGGAGCAGTAGATTTCGAAGATTCACATGATTCTGCGCCGATCGTGACTGGTAGCGAATAATTTTCATCTCTGAGTGGATGTACATATTTGCAATTAGCACAATGTTTGGGGAAAATGTATTTGTATCAATATAAATTATGAGTAATTAAAGCTACGCATTTTTCTCAGAAGAGAATGTTTACTTTGTTTACGTTGATAGCAAGCATTCTTGTCACGTCTTTAGGAAATAGAAACGTGCTCAATCTTGTCTTCCTCAATAAGACTGAGTAAGACCATGGTCATAATGATGATGATGATGATGATCATCATCATCATCTTCATCATCGTCGTCATTATCACGACGCCATCACATTACTACCTCAACCACCACTAACTCTACTGCCACCACCACTACCTCTACTGCCACTACCGCCACCTTTTTCGTCCTGGCAGTTGACATCCACGTCATCACTGTTATCATTCATCACCATCACTACCATAACCATCACTACCATCATCATCATCGTCGTCGTCATCGTCGACTCGATTTGTCAACTACGACTTCAATATTCTAAGAATCGATAAGATTATTTCCAATATTACGTATTTTCCATCGATTACATATCTCTTCTAAGACTTTATGGCCTTGTGCCAATTAAAAAAAAATATTGACATCAGCTTCGTTGTTTATCTGTCATTATCGCTTTTCTGTGTACTTAGAAACTTCGTTGAAACTGAAAACTGGTAAACAATATTTCTGTCTTTTCTTTCTCGTGTTTTCTAGTTGATCAATTTTATATTGAAGTCCTCTCTTGACAATGTTTACGGGATTCATATAAATGACAATATTTGGTCATTGGCGTTTCACTCTGAACACTATACAGTTGGCATTTTCTCGAATGATTACTTGTAATTTGTGTTATCTGCTAGGATGCAAAAAGGAAACATTTAATTTTTCTTTTTTATGCATTTATTTTCACATTTTTCTTCAACTTCCGGTTAAACAAATTATGTCTATCTTATTGCTGAGTCATTTAGCGTAATGGTGCCCGGAATTGTGTCGTGACATTAGTTAAGGCACAAAATAGGAATGAATATTGATTTCAAATTTTGGCACAAGTACAACAATTTCTGGGGAAGGGGATAAGTCGTTTACATGGACCCCCGTGCTCAATTTGTGCTTATTTTATGGACCCCGAGAGGAGGAAACGCAAACTCGACCTCGGCTGAATTTGAACTAGCTCAATGCGTAAAGACGGACGAAATATCGCTAAGCATTTTGTCCAGTGTGCTAACGATTCTGTCAGCTCACCGCTTTATGATAAAAATAGATTTTTAAGAAATGATCCAGACTTAGGCTCAAGCTTCATATATCTTCTGTACTAGCTTTTAGTTTTGTCAATGTTGTTCATAACACTCTTAGATACGGTTATAAACTTTTTGGGACCAATACCCTCATCTCTATTTATTCTTTTACTCTTTTATTTGTTTCACTGCCTGAAAGAGTCTTTTTAATCGAAGAAATCAACGCCAGGGCTTATTATTCGTAAGCCTAGTTCTTACTCTATCGTTATCTTTGCCGAACTGCTATGCTTT
>NC_068986.1:47860324-47862327 GCF_001194135.2 Octopus bimaculoides
GCAGCTCTAATAATGTAGACATACTTAATGCATGTGTTTTGTTTAAACGCTTTCAGGATGCGGTTTTTCGGATGCGGTATTTCAGGATGCGGTATTTCGGCCAGATGTTAAATGTCGGTGGTATTTCAGGATGCGGTATTTCGACCAGATGTAAAATGTTGAAAAATACAGTCTGTCTCAAAACCAGGCGAAACGAATCGACTCGAAGGTGAGCGAGACGACTGGAAGATATCGATATTTTCGCTGTTATTTCAGCTCGCCGGTTTCGAATACGCGAGTCACAGTGGAAACGAATTTATATCACTATTCTGAGGTACGTACAGACAGCGTAATATTTATCTGCTTGATATGCAATAGCACCGAACAAGTGAAACAACATTAAATTTCCTGTTAGAAGTAGCTTTACTAATGTAAACAAAAGAGGTTAGTTAGCCGCAAAAAAAGGTTTTATTAAAACTCATCCCAGATAACCTTTATCTTTTATTTGTTTGTCATTAAACTGCGGTCATGCTGGAGCATTGCCTTGAAAACTTTTCAGTCGAATGATTCGACCCCAGTATTTTTCTTTTTATTTAGACTGATACTTATTCAGCATCTTTCGCCGGGTCGCTAAGTTACGGGGACGTAAACACATCAACAACGGTCGTCAAGAGCTGATGGGGGACAAACACTGACACAAAGACAGGCACACAGATATTTGACAGGCTCCTTTCAGTTTCCATCTACCAAATTCATTCACAAGGTTTTGGTAAGCCTGTGACTATAGTAGAAGTCACTTGCCCAAGGTGCCACGCATTGGGACTGAACCTGAAACCATGCAGCTGGAAAACAAACTTCTTACCACACAGCCACGGCTAAATAAACCTCCCAAGCTGTCATTAGGTACAATGAGATACTCTTAATATCTTACAGCATCTCGAGCACGATATAAATAGACAAGTGTTTCGTTAGCTTACATTGGTAATCTTATATCCTGCAGAGCAACAAAACAACAGACTGTTTCGTTCCATCCCGTTGAAGTGGGGATAAATTATACTTGTAGACTGAATTACACTTTCTAAACTGAAATAAGCTCGAGAAAGTCACAGCGTCTCCAGGAGAGTGTGAGCGAGGGAGTTTCTACGCGGTCTTTCAGCCTACTGCAAATAACAACCAGATCTCTCTTCAATCTCACTCCACTGTCTTAGAAAAGTAAGTACTTGATAATGCAGACATGGGTTTTTGCACACGAGAAAAATGTGAGATGGCCAGTGTGGTTCTATGGAAAATATGCCTTGTGTCATGATCGTTGTCATCTTCATTGCAATCGTCGTTGTTGTTGCTGTTATTGATGATGATTTTGTTGCTGTTCCGAGTATTGTTGTGATGTATCTCCAGTCAGACTTAAAGAATGAAATCGTGCACGCTCCAATTAAAAGTTAGTAAAATGTTTGATAACTGAAGGACTGGGGAACTCGATTTGTAACGGTGGTCAGCTCAGAGGAGAAAGTAAAAATAATTCATGTTTATAGTATTGGTGAAAATAGCGATCTTCATTTTACTAAAAACGAAACACACTTTTGTAGAGTGAAACAGGAAATCCTTCTACGTCAATACTGACTTCCGTTTTGGTCCTCTTTAGAAGACAAAGCGGAAGTTATTGAGTCAATGGAAAAACATTCATATGGTCACTCATCCTAGATGAAACAGCTGTTAAATGCATCCCCACTACCACCACCACAACCGAAAAAAAAATCAAACAGTACCGTCATAACAAAGAGGTAAGTGGGTCATCTTTCTCCATAGTGCGCTGAGAATAAACTATTTACCTTGTCAGAAGTAGGTGCTGTATAGGTAAAAAAAAAAGTGAAAATTTTATGAATTAAAACAAAACCACAAATGATTAACAGATCTAATGTCTAAAAAAAAACTCCTCACTGCAATTTCAACAACTCCATCGATTTCAATTGGATTTTGAACAAAACATTGATCGCATATATATATATATATATCTATATATATAT
>NC_068986.1:47862690-47864811 GCF_001194135.2 Octopus bimaculoides
TATATATATATATGTGTGTGTGTGTGTGTGTGTGTGTGTGTGTGTGTGCGCGTGTGTGTGTGTATGTGTGTGTGTGTGTGTGTATGTGTGTGTGTTATATTATATTATATTATATTATGTTATATTATATTATGTTATATTATATTATACTATATTGGTAGTTAGGGTAAATCCCAGCTGTTTCCTTTTGAAGCACATCTGCTTATTCTATTATTACAATTAATATGTATCCATAGTTTCTGTTGTATGTTAGTCAGAATACATATTAAAATTGAGAATTATGGAAATATCATTTGCACAGTTATTGTATAGCAAAACAGGCAAACGGAACATTTTTAGATATTATTTAGTCTCCATTACACGTTTTCATTTGCTAATTGAAGTTACATAGATTTACATGTTAGATAGACATGTAAGGAATTTCCCGTTAGAAATTCGTCAGACGAAGAAAAACAGTTTTATAACAAGACGTGTGTGTGTGTTTGTTCGTACGCACGCGCGCACCAGCGTGTGTACAATACAGGTCCTCACTAAGCTTTACATCTCCACAATTACGACAAACTCGAATATGCTCAGGAAGTACGTAATTTCGCAGAAAATTAATTCAATCTCGTGTATTTTTTGTTAATAGTTCTCTCTTCAATTAATGGCCGATAGACTTTCTCGTAAGAAGTTAATAGCCATGCTTTGCTGGTGCTACAAAATATTTAGTGGATCAACAACTTCGCAGCAGATGCTTTATAGAATCTAATCGATAGTCTTGCTTCCACTCTCATAATTTCGTTCTATAATAAACTTGCAAGATTGTTGGGGATGAGACGTCGCTTTGCAACGTCATGGTTTTGGGTTCAATCTCACTGCGTGGTACCCTAGACAAATGACTGTTACTATAGTCTTGGGCTGATTAATGCCTTGTGAGTGCATTTGGTAGCAGACAAAAAACGCGAGGGAACCCAGACTGTGTGTTGTGTTCTTGAGCAAAACACTTTCACGTTGCTCGAATTAAACTCAGCTGTAGAAATGAGTTGCGATGTCACTGGTACGATGTTGAATCGGCCTTTGCCCTTTCTCTTGGATAGTATCGGTGGCATGGAGAGGGAAGGGTGGTATGCAAGGGGCGACTCCTGGTCTTCTAGAAACAACCTTGCCCGGACTTGTGCCTTGGATGGGAACTTTCTTGGTGCAATCCCATGGTCATTCGTGACCGAAGAGGGTCTTCCGGTATATATATATATATATGTACACACACATACATATATATGCATATGTATACATACACTCATACCTCGGAACTACGGACTAACAGTAGAGAACATCGGTCCGATGGAGCCGATTGTCCGTAGGTACCGAGACTAAGGTTAGGTTACAATTACATTACGGAAGACAGAGAAATAAATACAGTACTGTACTTTTAATCAAACACACTATCCAATCTGACAGTGTAAAATACCTGTACACTGTACATTCAACATTTTAAATTTAAAATCAGACTTACCATGGATGGGGAAGAGGTGTTGTTGATATGTCGTGATTTTGTCCGCTGGTGCAGAAATCCGTCAAAGGAAGGTCCGCAGTACCGAGCTATGAGTCTGTGTGTGTGATATATATATATATATATATAGTCAGATGAACATTAAAATTAACAATGACAAAGAACAAGCGGACATGCACAGGGGATGTAGTATTAGTTTCACGCTTAGTAGAATGAATTGACCCCAGTACTTATTATTTTAATTCTTGTTCATTCTATTAGTCTCTTCTACCGAACCACTAATTTACGGGGACGTAAACACACCAACACTGGTTGTCAAACGACAGTAAGGGAGAGGTACAGATACAAACGCACACACACATATTTTATTTTGAATGCAGGGTATATTTTATTTTATTTGATTTGATTTTAATGTGCTTATTCGAATATAATTAATTATTTACAATATGTATTTTGAGCCCATTTTTCTATTTAAGGTTTTCTTCGATATTTTTAAAATAGGATGAATCTATATTAAATTCATTTGTTTTGTTCATTGCGCATCCATGACCGTTATTTGAAACGACCAATCAAAGAGATCTATGTGTCTCAAATTTTATATTACTTTTGATTGCATTGTCATTCCTTCC
>NC_068986.1:47865758-47866759 GCF_001194135.2 Octopus bimaculoides
ATATATACAACCGATGGGCTTCTTTCAGTTTCTGTCCACCAAATCCACTTATAAGCCTATATATATATATATATGTATTAGCATATGTGTGTTAGTCTACTCCATCACTTGACAGCTAGCCTTGGTTTCTGTACGTCCCTGTAACATAGCGCTTCGGCATTAAAAAAAACTGATGGAATAAGTACCAGATTTTAAAATGTGTACTGTTGTTCGCCTAAACTCTTCAAGGGGATGCCCCAGTATGACCCCAATCTAATGACTGAAAAGAAATAAAATATCAAATATATATATACATATATATATAAAAGAACATGCAGGCGTTGCTGGACACGGGTTCAGTCTCAATGCGGGACACCATGGGCAAGTGTCTTCGACTATATCCACAAGCTGACCAAAGCACACACACACACGTATATATACATATATATTCATGTGTATGTATATGTGTATATATGTGTGTGTGTATGTATATATATGTACACACACACAAATATATATATATATAATCATATATACACACACATATATATACATGTGCATGTATATATGTATATATATATGTGTGTATATGTATATATATATACATATATGTGTACATACATACATATATGTGTGTGTGTGTGTGTGTGTGTGTGTGTGTGTGTGTGTGTGTGTTTGGCTCAGTGGTTAGAGCGTCGAGCTTACGATCGTGAGTTTGTGAATTAGATTCCTGGACTGGGCTGCATGTTGTGTTCTTGAGCAAGACACTTTATTTCGCTTTGCTCCAGTTAACTCATCTGTAGAAATGAGTTGCGACATCATTGGTGCCAAGCCATATCGGCCTTTCCATTCCCTTGGATAACATCTGTGGTGTGGAGAGGGGAGTCTGGTATGCATGGACGACTGCTGGCCTTCCACAAACAACCTTGCCCGGTCTTGTGCCTCGGAGAGTAACTTTCTAGGTGCAATCCCATGGTCATTCATGACCGAATGGGGTCTCCATATATATGTGTATATATATA
>NC_068986.1:47867091-47869335 GCF_001194135.2 Octopus bimaculoides
GTGTGTGTGTACACGAGCGGTTGCCGTAAGGTTCCTAGCTTTGGGTAAAAGAGAATACAGGAGAATCAGTTAATTATGATTTTATTCAACATATTCCCCTCTCAGATTCGCACACTTATTACAGTGGTCCTTTAGTTTTTTTAAGCCATGTAGAAAAACACGAATAGGTTGGGCCTCCAACTAGGCCTTTCGCGACACCCTTAAAGTCAAGAACTTTTCAGCACCCTCTCGTATATGTGTTTGTGTGTTCGTGATTGTTTGTTCCGCACTGCCACTTGACAACCAATATTGGTGTGTTTAGGCAAAAGAGACCAATAGATTGGTACAAGAATTAAGGGAAATAAGTTCCGGGATCAATTCATTCCACTTAAAATTCTTCAAGACGGTGTCCCAGCATGACCGCAGTCTAACGACTGAAAGACGTAAAGCATAAACGACAATATATTTTCAAAATAGTGTCTATCTTTAATAAAAAGAAACAAAAACCCCAGAAAAACGTTTCATTGTATTTTGTTAAAAGGCACTCATGTCGCGAGACTGAGTTCCTCGGAACTCACTTCAGGAAACAGTTTGTTACTGATGTAAATAGAGAAAGACCCTTTAAACGCGATGTAGAAACCATTGCCATTGACCCTTGTTTTATTGTTTGTAATGTTGTTATTGTTGTTGTGTAACTGATTCAGTAGACCTAGGATATGATTAAATGTTTTAAACCGTGACGTGACCTTACCATCTTTTTATTGAGACTAACCGCATTTAAGAAATTTGGGTGTGTTTTAGAAGAAATTAGGACACTATTTTTAGCAGGACTGATACCATGGTGACCTTCTCGTTGATTCATATTATTGACCTTTATAAAGGTGTGGAAGCGAAAGTGGAACATCAACGTCAGTAATCATTCAGTGTAATTCCGGTTCTAAGCTACTGAGATGTGTTTTATATGTTCTTCGGAGACGTTGTGAGTTCAAATCCCGCGGTGGTCGACTTTACCTTTCATCCTTTTGGGGTCGATAAATTAAGTACCACTGAAACACTGGGGTCGACGTAATTGACTAGACACCTCCCACAAAATTTTAGGCCTTGTGTCGATAACAGAAAGGATTATTGTTAACTCTATTATTGAGGCGGTGATAAATTCAGGGTCGATAAATTAAGTACCAGTGAAACACGCGAGTCGATATAATCGGCTAGTCCCCTCCCACCAAATTTCCGTCCTTGTACCTTTTGTATTATTATTACTAGCAGTAAAGCAGCAAGTTGGCAGAATCGTTAGCACGCCGGTCGAAATGCTTAGCGGTATTTCGTCTGCCGCGAGTTCAAATTCCGCCGAGGTCGAGTTTGCCTTTCATCCTTTTGGGGTCGATTAAATAAGTACCAGTTACGCACTGGGTCGATGTAATCGATTTAATCCCCTCCCTCAAGCTGCCCTTGAGGCAAAAATTTGAAATCATTATTGTTAGTAGCAGTAGTACTATGTTATTATTGGGTTAGCAACTAAGTTACCGCCGTTTTTTTAAATTTTGGAATTTATTGCGTTTTTAAATTTTGGAATGCATTTTTTCGAGAATTCTATTTTTGAATCATTTTGGAATCTATTTTGTTTCTTTTTTTTTCTAGTTAATTTTAGTTACTTTTTGTTTATTTTCAGATGATTAAAATGGAATGTCAAGTTAAGAAAAACGAGCATTTTTGACACCTCCTTCTTTCTGCTTTTAATCAAGGTTCAAAGGCCGCAAAAACTGCTCGCAGCATTTGTGATTGGTATGCCAAATTCAAAAATGGAAATTTTGACCTCAAAGACGCACCTCGTTCTGGTCGTCCAGTTGAATTCGATGAAGAGCGATTAAACCAAATTTTGCACGAAAATTCACATCAAACGACAAGGGAACTGGCAGAGAAAATGGGATGCTCCCACACTGCTATAGAAAAGCATCTTTACTCGATGGGAAAGGTTCAGAAGTATGGAGCATGGGTTCCGCATGCTTTAAGTGACAACAACAAAAATCAACGAGCCACAATCTCCGCTGGTTTGCTTTCTTGTCACCGCTCAACTCATGGACACAAGCAACGATTTATTTACTGAATCGTTACTGGCGACGAAAAGTGGTGCCTGTACATCAATACGAAGTAGCATAAGGAATGGCTTAGCCCCGGTAAACAAGCGAAACCGCGCGCGAAACAAAATCTTCATCCGCGTAAAACGATGTTGTGCGTACGGTGGGACTGGGAATGGATTATCCATTA
>NC_068986.1:47871273-47873172 GCF_001194135.2 Octopus bimaculoides
TTCGATAGTCTCGGGGAAGTTAAAGTAACAAATTCACAAACACACAAACTTGACATTTATTATTATAGATATGTGTGTGTGTGTGTATGTGTGTGTGTGTATTTGTGTGTGTGTGTATTTGTGTGTGTGTGTGTGTATTTGTGTGTTTGTGTCTGTGTTTGTCCCTCTACCATCGCTTGACAACCGATCTTGGTGTGTTTACGTCCCCGTAACTTAGCGGTTCGGTAAAAGTGATCGATAGAATAAATACCATGCTTACAAAGAATAAGTCCAGGGGTATATTTCTTCGACTGAAAAACCCTTTAAAGTGGTGCTCCAGCATGACCACATTCAAAATGACTGAAACATGTAAGAGAATAAAAGAATATATGGGGGTACCCAAAAGAAACCGGAATTTTCCAATATTATTTTATTCACTCGGTTTTACATGCTTACACTTTTATCGCCTCTAATCTATTCTCTGTTTGAAGCAATGCACTCGGCCAGCCGCGTTTTCCACTGTTCGAAGTAGTGCTGGAGCTCTTGTTAAGTGATGCCTTTGAACGTCGTTTTTTTTTTCTTTAACTCTTCCACAAGTGCAAATTCTGTAGCACCAGCTTTCGTCACCAATGATGAAATCCCAATAAAGATACAGAACAACTTCCATCTAATCTTTCAGTTCCCCACAGACATTCAGTCGTGACTGCATTTGATCTTCCGTGAGCAAGCGAGCACAAATTTTGCTGCAGTTCTTTTCATTCGCAATTCCTCACTCAATATTCGTTGCCAGGAGCTCCAGGACACACCAGTCAATTGTTCGGTGAAGTTCCTGCAAGATCACTTCATGAATTTTCAAGTTGCTTTCATTCGTTCGGGATGTCAACAGTCGTCCTGAATTTGCAGATGTGAAGAACAAGTGACCATTCTTAAAGTGCGGAAACCACTTATTAACTAATGTTTTGCTCCTGGCAGCGTCCTTGTAAGTAGTTTCAAGCATGACAGCTGTTTCGACCGCCCTTTTCCTCAGCAAAAAAAAACAGAATTTCACGAATGCACGCTGTTTCTTAGTTTCAACTATCGCAAACAATCGACGAACAGAGAAAAAGCACCGCAAAACAAGGACGCACCACGTGGCAGCACGACTTCAATCGACGACACCGGTCGACAGACTGATGCCTGATGGTCGCACCAAGTGGCTTCTAACGGTAGAAACCTGAACTTGTGGCTTGTGCCACAGAGAACGTTTCTAGTCACTTTTGTGTACCCCCACGTAGAAGCCATTTGATGCGACCCTCAGGCATCAGTCTGCGCGCGCGCACACGCACACACACTCACACACACACACACTCACGCACACAATAATGGTTACATACAAAGGCAGTTGATGTGGGAAATTACCCGATTGTATTCAGCTGGATTTCGTTGGCTTTACCTCTCTCTTTGCCTATCGTTAAGGTCCGTCGGTTTGTTTTCTGTCTTTGTTTTTGTATAGGTATACTTAACTGGGGTATACACGTACTTAAAACAATTCTGTTCCTGAGTGCAGTTAGTGATAGAGTTTGGTGTAATTCTATTAACACGCTTTGCAAATAGTAATAGTTTACAGGTGTCAGATTATCGTGATAAAGCAAATATGAAAAATATGAAGGATGTACACTTGTTAATATATGTATATAAGTAGTGTTCGTAGCCACTTCAACATGGCTGTCCGCTAAAACGGACTGTACTGCAATTTTTAACCACAATAGGATACCTTCTCTCGCTTGTTAACGATGCACAGCTGCATCCGAAATATTGCGAGCAGTGGAGCGAACCCCTACCACCAGCAGACTGGCCCTTTCTCGAGCTATTTCTGCCTCTCTTCAGTACTGGACAATTCGTCTGCTAGAGATGAATTTTTATTACGATAAATATTATCGT
>NC_068986.1:47874756-47876045 GCF_001194135.2 Octopus bimaculoides
TCCCCCACCCCCTGCTATTTTTCAGCGTGGCGGTATCTCTTAGATACCCTATATTATAATTTTAAATAATTGTTACCTTTGATGGTTTTTATTCCCATGCTGGCCACTTGATAAAATCAATATTTTAAATATCGATCTTATCCTTATTTATATAAATTTATTTTGTCGGTGTATTTACTGCGGTTGATATTCTGACCATATCGCACGAGGAGTTTTTAGGCGAGCAATTTAAATTGGTCGTGTGCATACGTGCATATATATGTATGTATACGTTCGTATATGTAAGTATACTGTATGTTTATATATATATATTTGTATTTATGTGCTTTTCTGAGTATATTCCACCGATGAAGGCAAAGCATTTATTATGCAAAGCCAGAAATCCGGGATCTGGAATTATCCAGTTATTTTTACTAGTTTATTTTGTCTTCGTCTTCGCTCTTTGTGCTATATGAACATTTATTGTGGTTTAGAGTCAAGATTTGACTGCTATTTTTCAGCGTGGCGGTATCTCTTAGATACCGTATATTATAATTTTTTATAATTTTAAATAATTGTTACCTTTGATGGTTTTTATTCCCATGCTGGCCACTTGATAAAATCAATATTTAAAATATCGATCTTATCCATATTTATATAAATTTATATATATATATATATATATATATATGTGTGTGTGTGTGTGTGTGTGTGTGTGTGTGTGTGTGTGTATATATATGTGTGTATATATATATTTATATATATATGTGTGTGTGTGTGTAACTATGTATGTATGTATGTATATATGTGAGATAATAGTTTCACTTGAATAGTTTCAGTATTAATAGTGAAAGTATTAAAGTGAAAGTATCTCACATTACAATACGGAGATGTTTCACTTTTGACACGTAATACTGAAATAGTGTAAGAGATGAGAGATTGCTCTGGGCTCACATTGGGCAAGAAGTTGAAACTGTTTTAGCCCATGACACTGCATGGACCCTACGTAAGGCATGTGTAAAATTTGAATGAAATCAGTTGTGTAGTTCGCGAGTTTTAGGGATTCGCACAGACAGACACACACACATTCTAATCTTTATATATATAGATATATGTATGTATATGTATATCAGTATGCATATATATATATATGTGTGTATAAATATATGTAAGCATGTATATGTGTGTATATATATATATATATATGAGTACATATTACATATACATCTATGTATACATATATATGCATACATATATATGTACACATATATATATACACATATATACTTGCATACATACACACACATATA
>NC_068986.1:47876628-47878618 GCF_001194135.2 Octopus bimaculoides
TATATATATGTATATATATATATATATAGGCGCAGGAGTGGCTGTGTGGTAAGTAGCTTGCTTACCAACCACATGGTTCCGGGTTCAGTCCCACTGCGTGGCACCTTGGGCAAGTGTCTTCTACTATAGCCTCGGGCCAACCAAAGCCTTGTGAGTGGATTTGGTAGATGGAAACTGAAAGAAGACCGTCGTATATATGTATATATATATGTGTGTGTGTGTTTGTGTGTCTGTATTTGTCCCCCTCCATCACTTGACAACCGATGCTGGTGTGTTTACGTCCCCGTAAGCTAGCGGTTCGGCAAAAGAGACCGATAGAATAAGTACTAGGCTTACAAAGAATAAGTCCTGGGGTCGATTTGTTCGACTAAAGGCGGTGCTCCAGCATGGCCGCAGTCAAATGACTGAAACAAGTAAAAGAGTAAAAAGAATACATTATATATATGTATATATGTAGGAATATATGCATGTATGTATGTATGTATGTATGTATGTAAGTATTATGCTTGTATGTATGTATGTATGTATGTATGCACGTATATATGAGATACTATTTTCACTGTAATAGTTTATGTACTAATAGTAAAACTATTAAAGTGAAGGTATCTCACATTACAATAGAGAGATGCTATTGTTTCACTTCTGATACAATACTGAAAGTGTAAGACATAAGAGATTGCTCTGGGCTCGCTTTAGGTAAGAAACTGAAACTTTTGGGGCCCATGACACTGCATGGACCCTAAGTAAGGGATGTGTAAAATTTGAATGAAATCGGCTGTGTAGTTCTCGAGTTTTAGGGATTAACACAGACAGACAGACACAGACACACACACACACATTCTCATCTTTATATACATAGATATATGTATATGTAAATATAATATGTGACAATTATTCGGTAGCCATATGTATGTATGTATGTATGTATGTATGTATGTATATATGTATGTATATATGTATGTATATATGTATGTATATATATGTATATATGTATGTATATATGTATGCATATATGTATATATAAATATATGTATGCATCTATATATGTGTATATATATGTGTACATATTACATATACATCTATATACACATATATATACATACATATATATGTACACACACATATATATATATACACTTATACACATTCATACATATATTCATACATATCTACTACGAATGTGGAAATCTGTGGGTGTGTTTGTTTGTGGCATTGTTATCTAACTCCCCCTACATCGTTTTATCGATTTTGATGATACTTGACATGTCCGTACAACTCATGTCTGGAAAACTAGTGACATACTTAGATTGTTGAAAAAATCGATAATACGGAAGGGATTTTTTTATCTACTACAAGTAACTAAGATATTATTTTTAAACAACCAAGGGGAATAGCCCATTCATGTTCCTCAATTATTTCGTAAAAATGAAATTGAGTATGCTTTATTCTTAGTATTTGAACTATTTGAGTTATTTTCGCAACTGATCCAGTACAACGCTTAAACATGTAGATAGTATTTTCCTAAACAATAGATCCACTACTTTCGATTAGTGATTTATTCACGAATGTACCAACACTAGCACCACTGAGGGTAATATTCTCTGCGAACGCACAAAAGCTTTTTTCAGAGTTGTTTACTTTGAATTGTCATTATCTCATATCTGATTAGCCTGTTATCACGTAACATGCTTCACGATTTTAGTATACATACCTTATTAGTATTTCCTCCTAAGTTCTATATACTCTGGGAACGCATTACAGCCCTTTTCGGAGCTACTTTATTTAAATTCTTACTATCGGGTAATGAATTTCATGTCATTACATAACTGACTTCACAATTTGGGTATTCATAACTTATTGGGAATTCCTGAAAACAATATCCTGTAAAATAGTTCGGTATTCTCAATAAATGCACAAAAACTGTTTTAAGGGCTGCATACTTTCTATTGTTGTTACTAGATTAGTGAAACAATTATGAGAACGGAACCAA
>NC_068986.1:47878766-47879631 GCF_001194135.2 Octopus bimaculoides
TATACATATATTCACATACATATATACATATATATCTATACATTTATACATATACATCTATATATATATACATGTGCAGATGTACACACACACACACACACACACACACACACACACACACACACACACACACACATATATATATATATATATATATATATATATTTATGTGTATGTGTGTATATATATGTGTGCTCTTCATGTATAGACAATTTCTTTCTTGCATAACTAAAATAGTTTTAAGCTATATTGATTTTATAAATTACAATATTACTCCTCTTATAACTCTCCTATATCGCTGTTTATATTTTATCTAATATGAATAATATAATGCATCTAATAATAATAATAATAATTGATTCATTTGTATGCTTATACATGCATTTATGTATGTACATTTAAGTGTAGGTATATGTATTTATGTATATTTATGTATATGTATGTATATGTAAAAGTATATATATATGTGTGTATTTATATTTATAACATAACCTTATGTACTTTCTAAAATCTCTGACGAAGCCTAAATAAACACCCAAGTACCTCAATTTCATCTACTAATTACTTCAGTCCACTGGAGGGATAAAGGTACAATGAGGTATTTTTGCCTCTTGGCTGAAACAACTGTAAGATATTATCCCAATTTTATTGCTATATGTTATATTAGTGATATTTTATATTTTTATATATTATATATGTAAAGCATAATATGTCATACATGTATGTATATTGTTATAATTGTCCTTTTAGTAAATAAATATTGACATAATATGATGTCTATAAGTTGATGAATACCACCTATTGATCCCCTTCATTTTCTTATTTCTCTTTCTCTCTCTCTCTCTCTCTCTCTCTCTCTCTCTCT
>NC_068986.1:47879762-47883198 GCF_001194135.2 Octopus bimaculoides
TATATATATATATATATATATGTATGTATGTATGTATATAATGTATGTATATATGTATGTATGTAGGCATTATATATGAGATACCAGTTTCACTTTCATAGTTTCAGTATTAATAGTTAAACTATTAAAGTGAAAGTATCTGACATTACAGCAGAGAGATGTTATTGTTTCACATTTGATACGTAATACTAAAATAGTGGAAGAGATAAGAGATTGCTCCAGGCTCGCATTAGGTAAGACGTTGAAAATATTTTGAGCCCATGACACTACCTGGACCTTAAGTAAGACATGTGAAAAAATTTGAACGAAACCGGTTGTGTAGTTCTCGAGTCTTAGGGATTCACACAGACAGACATACAGACACACATTCTGATATTTATATATATAGATATATATATATATATATACATCTATATAGATATATATATATATATATATACATATATATATATATATACATATACGTCTATATATCCATATATATATATATATATATATACATATGTATATTTATACACATATATACATACATGTATATAGATATGTATACATATATATACATACATGTATATACATAAATATAGACACATATATATACAAATGTATACATATAATATACATCCATAATAAGCATATAATATACATACATATACATAAACACGTATAGATAAAATATACATACACATATATATATACATAAATATATATACATTTATGTATATATACATCCATATACATACATTAATATATCGTAGTGAAAGTGATAGAAATGAAACTAATCTATATATGTACAAAGTGAAAGTATTAATAGTTTCACTATTAAAACTGAAAGCATTATCTCACATGACACGTAATATTGAAATTGTGTAAGAGATAAGATATTGCTCCGGGCACGCATTAGGCAAGAAATTGAAAATTTTCTTGGCCTATGATACTGCGTGGACCCTAAGTAACGTATGTGTAAAATTTGAATGAAATCGGTTGGGTAGTTCTCGAATTTTAATGATGCACACATACAGATACACAGAGAGTCAAACAGACAGAAACACATTCTCAGCTTTATATATATACATATATACATATATATATATATATATATATATATATATATATATATATATATATATATATATATATATATATATATATATATATATATATATATACATATATACATACATTTATACATATATATATATACATATATATATATATATATGCATATATGTATGTTGTCCACTGTGGTCTCCTCACACGAAACAAAGTAACATGAAAATTGAAGCCCCTCCAAGGTCGATTACAGAAAAAGATAGATAGCATGACAAGCCTTGATTATTTGGGCTCGACTAGAAAAGCTCAAATATTATTCCCTCAAACGCCGACGTGAGCGCTACATTATCTGCATTGCCCAAATGATATTGGCATCGCCTTTCAGATACACCCATTACTTGGACACCGTACTTTCCGCCCACAACATAAATCATACTCGTATCATATAACAACAATACATCACAGTTATTTCAACAGAAACAGACCCCATAAAGTTCAAGAAGTCATGGAACAAATTCTTTAAAAAAATTCCGAATAAATCTCGTACACCCGGATATGTCTCCATAAACAATAACTCTCTCCTCGAGTGAGCCATGTTGTCTGATAACTGATTTGAATGACTTTGGCAGGTGGTGCTATTAAGTTAGGCAAGGCCTGGGGGCAATACAGGCCGAAACCTATCAAAGTGTTTGTGTATGTATGTATGTATGTATGTATGTACGTACGTATGTATGTAAGAAGCATTTGCCTGGACAAGACTGTTGTAATGTTCCAGCCTGCACCAGGAAATCCATATGTGAAACCAGCTATCTTGGTTGAAGGAACAATTCTGAAGGTAGTAGACAAGTTTGTCTACCTGGGCAGCATACTCAGACGTTCTTGCTCCTTGGATGAGGAAATATATTTCAGGTTGCAGAGAGCAACTAATTCCTTCCGGTCTCTCCAGTCTCGTGTCTGGTCCCAGCATGGCATCGCAAGGCAAACAAAAGTTGCTGTGTACCGTGCATGTGTACTGACATCGCTCCTCTATTCATGTGAGACATGGACTCTGCACAAATGTCAGGTAGGGTCCTTGAACGCTTTCATCAGAGATGTCTCAGACACATTCTCAATGTTGGCTGAACTTCAAAGATTCCAGACACACAGGTCCTGAGGACAGCTGATATCTTGAATATTAAGACAATGGTGCACAAGTACCGATTACGTTGGACTGGACACCTTATTAGAATGAAGGATAGCAGGATTCCTAAGCAGATGCTATATGGGGAACTTGTGAATGGAAGGAGACTCCGGCAGAAACCAAGGCTGCGATTTAAGGACTGTGTCAAGTCCTCATTAAAGGCCTGTGATATGCAGGTCACTGACTGGGAGAACAATGCCTGTCATCCCCACAGATGGAGGAAGCAGATTAAGGAGGGGATCGACAGTTTTGAGAGAGCAAGTATCCAGCATGAAGAACTTAAGCGAGCTGCGCGAAAGCGCACGGCTCGTATAGTGAATGGGGAAAGCTTGGTCTGCAATGTTTGCAGTCGTGTATGCTTGTCTTGAGCAGGACTCATTAGCCACCAATGGAACCGCAAATGCAAAATATAAGTTAGTCCTAGAGCGCACAGTGTTCCTGAAGGTCGGCAATGGTCTTCTTCGGTCACGAGTGGATGGCCATCATCATGTATGTATGTATGTATGTATGTATGTATGTATGTATGTATGTGTGTGTGTGTGTTTGTATTATGTATATATATATTCATACATATTAAATACGTATATACATACCCCCATATATATATATATATATGTCCATCTTTATCTTGTTATCTTTTCCTTGTTTCAGTCATCAGAATGCGACATGCTGGGGCATTGCCGTGAAGAATTTTGGTCGAACGGATAGAACTCAGTACTTGTTATCTTTGAAAGCCAGATACTTATTCTGCTGGTGACTATTGGCGAAACGGTAACATACGGGGGCGTAAACACACCAAAACCGGTTGTCAGGCATGGTCGTAGACCAATAAGTGAAATATATAAGAGACGAAATATATATGTATAGGATTACTCAACGCTTTTTCTAGAGAACATGTTAATTAATTTCTACCACGAGGACAATATTTCAGCCTGAGCGCTGTCATTCACCACACACACACACACACACACACACACACACACACACACACACACACACACACACACACACACACACACACACACACACACACACACACACACATATATATATATATATATATATATACATACACATGTGTGTCTGTGTGTGTGCGTGTGTGTATATATATATATAGATATATATGCACACATACATGCATATCTATCTATCTATGTATATATATATATATATATACATACATACATACATACACATATATATAGA
>NC_068986.1:47889132-47893198 GCF_001194135.2 Octopus bimaculoides
AGAAGCCTGTTTCGCCTTCGCAAACTTATATAAATCATAGTGAAGTTCATTCACTGATCAGCAAAATTAGAAATATAATATTTCTAAACCTCTCTGAGATATATATATATATATATATATATACATTTAAACACATAAGAGGTTTCCATCATAGGATTCCTTGCACGCTAGAAAGAACAACTAAGTTCCAAACCACTATTAAGGATAAAACTTCGAAGGGAATGAAAAATGAAAAACATTTACCATCTAGCTCCTGGGTCAATGGTTTCTGACTTATTTTAGCAAATAAAATAATTTGTCAGGTGAAGTCTTCTTCAGCGGGTATACCCAGATTAAACATATATACACGAGGCAATCCAGTATATTATTATTATTATTATATATATATATATATATACTAGCTAATGTACCTTGCAATTCCCGGGAGCGAGAATATTCCCAGTACCCATTACAATGCCTAATTTCTCTCAGACGAAAAAGGAAATCGAGACATCGGACAGATAATAGTAGACGTAAGCAAATTCAGTCACGAAACAATAATACAAATGAATACTTGTGGAATCGGAAAATGACAATCATTTGGTTAAATGAGTGGAAAGCTGCAAATATATAATCAATGGAAATATCAAGAAAGGAACTGTAAAGGAATGCTATGAAAAAAAAACATAAAAGTTTGAAAAGTAAACAAAAAATTATTTAGAGAAAAGAGATTTTATACGTACAAAAACGGCTGGAGTGCTGAGGCGACAACGTGGTGGTTATAAAAATCATAAGATGCTATGAGTAGGGGGAAAAAAGCATACAAAAATGACGATTTTCGTAATTTTGGAGCGAATTCTCTTGCAACCCGAGAGCAAATTTTAAATGCACATGCACTTAATTTGACGACTGTTTCATGGGTATAGTTCCATTGATCGTGAGAATCAAATATCGATTGCAACGGTTAGAACCGACAATTTTAAGTGCAGATGTTAAGAAAATACATGTTACAGCAACCTGAGAATGTTGATATAATTGATGAACATTTTAACCCCACAGTAATTTAGGTCAAATTTCGTTAAACGCTTAATCAAAAATCATCTTACGCTTGACTTGAGTGACCTAGGTAAAAAATTATTGATCTCAACACATACTTAGCGCATATTCCATCTGTATATAAAACTTTAAGAAAATCGGTTGAAAACTTTAAAAGTTATGGCAGAAAATAATATTCATATAAGAATTTGCATTGAAATGTCCTACTGATTTTTGAAATGTCGATGCTGATTAAAAATTATCGATTTTTTTCTTTTTTTTCTTTGGAATTCCAAATGCATAAGTGACCGCATGGGCATAAGCCCTACACACGTGTCAAATTTCATCAAGATCGGTTGGATAGCCTCGGAGGAGTTAAAGTAAAAAGTTCTCAAACACACACAGACAGTCACAGACAGAAATTGCCATTTATGTGTACATATATATAAGATGAGGATTCAGATAGAATCAGGTACTTGAAAAGGTATGCACCTGGTAGGGTTGGGTAATGTCTGTGGTTACGGGCAATGATTAGTGTGAGTGGAAATATCAAATAGGATATTTCGGTTGTGTACACAATGAAAACCAACCCTATGAGTATTTAGCGCTTAAGGGGCTGGTCCAAATCACGCGTTACTTTGAATAGTACGTTGTTGGTACACTCTAGGATGTCCGACAAATCGTAAATTTCCTTGGTGTATTATAATCAAATGAATTATAGCATACGATGGATAACTGTCAGCTCATTAAAACTGTTTCTTATGTAACTTTTTAATGGAGGAATGAGAACATCACATCATTATCAAAGACCGTAATCATTAGATGAGAAGTAATTTTGCATCCCTGCTGTATTCTTGGGGTATTCTTTTGTTTTGTAAAATTACTTCTCATCTGATGATTACGGACTTTGATAATGATGTAATGTTCTCATTCTTTTATTAAAAGATTACGTAAGATACAGTTGTAATGAGCTGACAATTAGCCAACGCATGTTATTCATTTGATTATACATACATACGTACATACATACATATATATGGTGCTGATTAGTGACTTTAATGACGTATATATTTCTGCCTTTAGATGGTAAAATTGCGAATTAGCACCAATATTATTTATAATATACATATGGTGTTGATTAGTGCCCTTGTTCACTTTAATGACGCATATATTTCTGCATTTAGGTTGTAAAATTGCGAATTAGTCACCCTTATTATTTATAATTTTCACTTTTATTGTTTATGAAATCAGCGTATGATTTCAACGGAAATCTTATAAACTGGCAGGGCGAAGTGAGTTTAACCCTAGGCGCAGTGAGAGCTACCGATGAGCATTAAGGTGCGTGAGCATCAAAATGCGAGATCATCGATGATCTGGCTATATCTGCGGCCGCAGAGAGATTGCTTCCCTTGTCAGTAATTAGGATAGTGCTTCTGTGGCTATTGAGTTGTTTTGGCTCTCATTTCTAGCAATACTGGTGCTGATTAATGCCCTTTGCCATTTTAGTGACACACACACACACACACACACACATATATATATATATATATATATATATATATATATATATATATGATCTGCGTATATAAACACATTTTCACTAGCATGCGCAGTAACCATCCACACACATACACTAATCCTGTAGACCCAGTCTTTCCTTGGTAGAATGTTGACCTAGTGAAATTCCTTCTCTGCTCTGATTTAGGAGGGCCTGCAAATGTCTTGGATATTGTTTGTTCCCGAAAACCTAGCAAGCAAACCAAGACGAAAACGTAGTTAGAGATCGCTAGATTCGCAGTGAGCCATCATCCTGACAATTATGACTGTGATGTTTCAAACTCATGTAAATTGAAGGCGGGAACTGCAGAAGAGAAAACACATATAAGATATGTTTTAATAAAAAGCGTGTTCAAACTTGATCTGAGGAAGAGTGGGAGTATTATCATTAAACAGGAATAGCTACTTTATTCAGCAAGTCAAAGTTGTTTTTATTGCTTTGTATATTGTCTGTTGTCGAAATAGCCTATCTCTTTGCCGCATAAGAAATCAACGACTGGAAACACAAAGAAGTTTGTTTTTTTTTCAGAAATTTAAATAAAGGAATAAATTAAATTATACTGGCGGTGCTCCAGCATGGCCGTAGTCTCAAAGCTGGAGCATTTAAATGAATAAAAGAATAAAGAAAAATAAAGAAAGAAAAGAAATGAAAAGGGAAGATCGCTAGTGCATGACGGCTTATATACTTCAGCATAAAGAAACTAGCTGTAAAGATTTATTATTTCGCAAACAGTATTGCTCAGTTCAGAAATCAAGGTGTCGATACGTACGATTTCTGTAATTCGCCTTCTTGTATCCAGAGGCTTGCCTTTAGGTAATAATAACCAAGTTGTTAGGATTGCAAAACGTGGAAACTAGATATTCCAAAGCATTTGAGTGAATTCCTCACCTTGCCTTTAATTATTTATTTGTTTTTTTTTTTGTTTTGTTTTGTTTTTTTAAAAACGTCTTACAATGTAAGGGAACATAGGAAAAAGGTATTTGTTATAGCTATCAGCAAGCATCTTTGAGAAATTTATTGAATTGGTAGGAAAATATGTTTTTAATGCTGCTTTTGAAGAAATAAAAAATATCAAAATATTACTCAACAATATGGATTCCCCTCTTACACTGATCAACTAATATTTACTGTCCAATTTACTTGAAGATAAGAGCGTTTTATTAAGGTCATCTTCATTTTTATTTTTTACATAGAAGAAAGAATGTAACAGGCACTATTGTGAATTTCCTTTATGAAAAAACTATTATCGTCAACCTGCTATGGTCAGTCATAAAACAATGCCAGAAAGATGGCTAGAATAGTTATTCCCACCGGTGGGGCCTGAGAAAATTGTGAAAAGTGAGTCAGAGAGTGAATGAGTGAGTGAGTGAGTGAGTGAGCGAGTGAGTGAAGGTATGTGTTGTCATCTATGTATTTTTTGCATGTATATGTAAGTGGCACTTAATCGCTCTCTCTCTCTCTCTCTCTCTCTCTCTCTCTCTCTCTCTCTCTCTC
>NC_068986.1:47893208-47894329 GCF_001194135.2 Octopus bimaculoides
ACACATACATTATCTTTCATATACACGTACATAAATACATATGCATACATCCTTTTTGTATGTATGTGTGCGTTTGCGTGTGCATGTGAGAGAGATAAAGAGAGAGAGAGAGAGAGAGAGAGAGAGAGAGTGAGAGAGTGTATTTCTTCATAACATAGTGTATTCTTCATAACATAGAGAGAAATTGATGTTTTTTAATCAATGACTAATTCGGAGAAACATTACTTTCATCATTCCCATATCTTCACTCTCGTAATGGAACACTTTGTAATTTTGGTTCAAATTGAAAGTGTGAAGCTATTTTCAATTTCTAATGAAACCTGGTCATTGCAGATCGGTGTCTTTCAAATAACTATAGCTGGTTGTTGAGATAACGTAGAAAACATGTAAATGAAAAATAAAGCTTATTTGGTAGCTGAAAGATTACTGAATCTTTTGACACTCCTACGTCAAAATTGGCAACGCAGTTTTCGAATGCGTAAGGAACATGCGCACACGCACACACACACACACACACACACACACACACACACACACACACACACACACACACACACACTCACTCACTCACACATAAACTGTCTTTTATATATATAGATAAACTGAAAGCATGTTATAGCGATGTGATAAAAAAAAAAACCCATCATGTGAAGAGGTGCTTCTTGGGCTTCTTCGTAAAAGTTCAGAGTTCAAGGTGGAATAAATTTTCCGTGATCTGGATTCTCTGAAGTCTCAAATGATTACATATGCATAATATTACTCATCGATTGGAAACCGGTTTTCTTTTTTCACTGAATTAAGAACAATTGGCCTGATGAGCTAAACGAAAGGTATGTCCGGCCAACGCCAGGGGAAGGAATTTCATACACAAAAATTGTACGGATGCTCGTCATATGCGGGTGTGTATGTGTCTTTATGTATGCGTGTGTCTTTATGCATGTTTTTCCTCCACAACCACTTAACGACCAGTGTTTGTTGTTTACGTCCCCGTCCCAAAACCGTTTCTTTAAGAAATATCAATAGGCTTCGAAAATAATAATAGGTTCTTTTTTTTTTTATTAAATCCTACAAGGCGTGCCTCCAGTATGGTCCATTTTTTTAATTACTTATATGAATTAAAA
>NC_068986.1:47894954-47896023 GCF_001194135.2 Octopus bimaculoides
TTACTTGTTTCGGTCATTTGACTGCGGCCATGCTGGAGCACCGCCTTTAGTCGAGCAAATCAACCCTAGGACTTATTCTTTGTAAGCCTAGTATTTATTCTATCGGTCTCTTTTGCCGAACCGCTAAGTTACGGGGACGTAAACACAACACCATCGGTTGTCAAGCGATGTTGGGGGGACAAACACAAACACACAGACATACACACACATATATACATATATACGACAGGGTTCTTTCAGTTTCCGTCTACCAAATCCACTCACAAGGCTTTGGTCGGCCCGAGGCTATAGTAGAAGACACTTGCCCAAGGTGCCACGCAGTGGGACTGAACCCGGAACCATGTGGTTGGTAAGCAAGCTACTTACCACACAGCCACTCTTGCTGCCTTAATAATGATTTAAAATTTTGGCACAAGGCCAGCAATTTCGGAGATAGGGTATGTCGATTAAATCGACCCCAGTGCTCAGCTGGTGCTTATTTTAACGACCCCGAAAGGATGACAGGCAAAGTCGACGTCGGCGGGTTTTGAACTCTGAACGTAAAGAAGGACGAAATGCCACTAAGTATTTTGCCTGGCGTGCCCGCTCGCCGCCTTAATGCCCTGATGTAAGTACCAGGCAGTGGCTCTCATGGTTTTTGATCTTAACTGATTGGAAGTGTTATCATGTACATTGTTTTGTCTTGATATAAAAAATGGGCTACAGCAAATATTCTACTCAATAAAAACGATTTACTTGCCAGTTGTTTCACCATAACCAGTTGAGCATGTCGCATAGTGACTGACAATATGTACATCTCCATGGTTGTGATGCTCGCGGCTTTAATAATAATAATAATAATAATACTGGTGTTATTTCAATGGTAACATCAATGCAAAAGGGTTAGTTTATTATTCAACAAAATTCTTAAACTAGAGAGAAATGACCCAGGTTCTGGCGAAAAGTTTTGTTTTCACATTAAGACTAACAAATATCAAAAAATTATTACAGGCCTTCAAAGTAAAGAAAGTTGTTAAAATATGATATTCATGGAAGTTCTCAATCTTAGATAAAAGAATGTTAAGATATA
>NC_068986.1:47896478-47897255 GCF_001194135.2 Octopus bimaculoides
TATATATATATATATATATATGTATGTGTGTGTGTGTGTAAATTTGTGTGTCTGTGTTTTTCCCCCAACATCGCTTGACAACCGATGCTGGTGTGTTTACGTCCCCGTAAGTTAGCGGTTCGGCAAAAGACCCGATAGAATAAGTACTAGGTTTACAAAGAATAAGTCCTGGGGTCGATTTGCTCGACTAAAGGCGGTGCTCCAGCATGGCCGCAGTAAAATGACTGAAACAGATAAAAGAGTAAAAGAGTATATTTTACCATTAATAAAAGAACCCCAGTGATAAAAGCGTCTGGCGTATGAAGATTAATCAGACGAGAATTGTTTTAATTCTGTTTGGTCTTTTAAGAATTTCGACTTATTTTTCCTTGGCTGTGTGATAAGAGGTTTGCTTCCCTACTACATGGTTCCAGGTTCAGTTCCACTACGTGGCACCTTGAGCAAATGTCTTCTACAATAGCCTCGGGCCGAGCAGAGCTTTGTTAGTGGATATGATAGACAGAAACCGGAAAGAAGCTCGTCGTGTATATATATATGTGTGTGTGTGTGTGTGTGTGTGTTTGTGTCTGTTCCCCATCCACGGCTTGACAGTCGTTGCTGATGTGTTTACGTCCCCGTAACTTAGCAGTTCGGTAAAAGCGACTGACAGAATAAGGACCATGCTTTAGAAAAAAAATTTTAATTCCGGGGTCACTTCATTCAACTAAAATTTCTTCAAGGCGGTACCTCAACTTGGCCGCAGTCTAATGATAGATAGATAGATAGATAGATAGATAG
>NC_068986.1:47899242-47901177 GCF_001194135.2 Octopus bimaculoides
TATATTTTATTACTTACCGACTGTTAACTGGTCAGACAAGAAAAGTAGACTATTGAGGAACGAAATACAAATACCGCCCACAAGAAATATTCATTGGCTGCCTTATAAAAAGGAGGAGCCAATAAGTGTTGATAAAAATACTTTGACATGCTTGATGCTACAAGTTGTTTAAGGACTCACTCGAAGAGAGACGAAATATTTAGCAAGTCTGCGGATACTTCGTTTAGAACGGATCAAACGATTAACTGACTTAAAAGAAAACTTTCTATCGTTAAACGATAAATAACTAATATCCTAAGCGAACTATTTTTCTATCTATCTATCTATCTATCTATCTATCTATCTATCTATCTACCTCTTTCTCTTTCTATATACATAGATATAAATATATCTGTCTATATATAGATAGATATTATTAACTTATATTGTAAACAAAACAGCTGAGTTTTACGGAGATTATTGTAATCTTTCGTGAAACGAACCGACCAGCGATGATAATCGAAAAGAAAGATCCATTATGGGTGTTTGGGTATGGTTCCCTAACGTGGAAACCAAACATCTGCTACAGAAAGAAGTTAATTGGTTACATAAAAGGGTTCAAGCGCACATTTTGGCAGGGCAACATGTACCAGCGCGGCACAAAAGACAAGGTAAGAGTTATTTATTTATCTTTGTACGTACAGTTTCAACTTATAAAATCAGTGCTTGAATCATTTTCTTCTGCGAATACTCGCTAATTCTATAACAGGAGACAAGACACAATGCCGATATTTAAACTGATACTAGCGGGGAATTTTAAAAGCGAAACATAGAGGGGTCAGATACAAACATGAAACTATCTTTAATCTAAGCATATAGCATTTAGTCTGCGCTTCCAGCGTACCAACCAAAACATCAGGACGTACAAGCATTTGATGGCATATAAGACACACTTGTTTTCATTTTCTTCAAAAGAAAAAGAAATATCTTAGAACATCATTCCGGATCTTGTATGCGAAACTGACCGTCCCATAAACTTTAATGCAGTAGAAACTTTTTTTTTTTTTTCCTGAATAGCGTTGCTGAAATTGCAGTGCGTCTATTATGCTTGTGCATCATTTATGCTAGCAAATGCAATAAACAAAAACTACAGGGTCTCCTTTACCTTTTTATTTATTTATTTATTTATTTAATCGTCTCTCAATATACATTTCTGTAATATTAACTATGAGAAGTATTGGACAGAGGCAGCTTTGCTTAGAGTATTTGCGTGGATGAATGGATGAATGGATGGATGGACAAATGGGCGGATGAACGATGGACGGAATGGATGAACGATTATGGATGTTCATGTTTTTAAGTGTGTACATGCTTATCGTTGCTCTTATAACAAGCAGTCGCTTTCAGCCGCATGTCCATGTTGATAGCTCAAACGAGTTTGCAGCAGCAACTACTAATGTATGCTAACATTAGTGTGTACGTGTGTACCTACGCATGCATACTTAAAGTGGTTTTATTATATTCATTTCGTTTTCACTTTGTTCTTCATTGATCCAGACAGATTTAATCAGCATGACATTAGCTATTATCTCACATTTTACCAGTTTTCACTTGCTTACATTTATTCCGATTTTTTTAAAACTCATCTCCACCCAAATTATTCTCTCACGATGACACAATTACGCAATTACGTGTGTGTGTGTGTGTGTGTGTGTGTGTGGAAAACAGTACGCCTGGAGGCGCAGGTATGGCTGTGTGGTTAAGAAGATCGCTTGCAACCACGTGGTTTTGAGTTCAGTCCCATTGCATGGCACCTCGGGCAAGTGTCTTTTGCTGTAGCCTCCCCCCACCCACCCCAAGCCGACCAATGCTTCATAAGTGAATTTGGTAGACGGAAACTGTGTGGAAGCCCGTCGTATATGTATGTGTGTATCTTTGTGTTTGTCCGACTCCCAA
>NC_068986.1:47901682-47904274 GCF_001194135.2 Octopus bimaculoides
TTTTTTTTTTTTTTTTTTTTCTTCTGCTTCAAACCATAGCTTCGCTTGTCACAAACTTCTTACTGGACAGTATGAGAGAGTGTAGCCGGCATCTTGACTTAGTACACACGCTGCAATGCGTACAATTCATCACTGTAGGATGTGGTGTGTTTTGTATAAATATGACGGAAGGAGAGAAAAGAGAAAAAAAGAAACGCAGATGCAGGACCGTTCTTAGTGGCGTAATTGACAGGTAAATCAATGCACTGAACCGCCATACTGTCGTTATTTATTGACCGCAAGCCACAGCATTCTAGTAGTTAGGTCGAAGACCTGGATGGCACAGTAACTGCGACCTCACTATCAGACGAAGTCAGCCAGTCAGTCAATAACAATGAGCAAATACAACTTGAGCACCTCGAGTTCCAGTTTGAAAATGGTCACGTAAAATAGCATATTTATCGCAGACTTGTTGTCTAGAAAGAAAATATGTCTTATGTAAAAAAAACTTTAAAAAGACTAACCCCCACCACCACCATTAGCAGAATTCGTTGCTCTCTCTTCCACAACACTTGACTGATGACGCGGATGTCTCTAAAAACAATGATAGTAAGAAGGCAGTAGGCGAATAAATATTTGTGTCAACGTGACAAATAATAGCATAAACATGTGCGTTTGATGTGTAAACAACGGAGTTTCTCCGTGGTCGCTCAAACTGCTAGAAATAGCAGCCAAAACATCCTTTAAAATCCACCCTACCACCTTAAATAGGAAACGGACACATCAGGCAACGTAGTTGACTAAAACGATAGCATGCTAACGATTGTTATATTTTCGTTATTGTCTAACCCCATGGCATCCTAGCAATACCAAGAACCACATTATGAAAGGTTCATAAGCAAATAGATTTTAGCCGACACGTCTCATTAGCTTTCGTAGAAAAAGAGAAAATAAAACAAAATAAAAAGGAAAGCGATAAAAACAACTGAGTTTACTTTCTTTTCAACGTTTGGCTTGAAATATTCTTGTAGTTAGCTAACTTTATACTTGCAGAGCATTCTTTGTTTAAATAATGATGTGGTATTTTAAGTTCAGTTTCTTTTTTCTTTTTTTTTTTTATACGTAAAACGGATTTTCCGATATGAAGTTTTGATGTTGAAAAAAAGTACAGCGACCAAAGTTTCTGTACTTTATTATCAAAATTTAAAAATATTCAACGCGTATATATATACACACATACATTTACACATATGTGTATGTACACAGATACGTGTATGTATATATATATATATATAGGAGCACTCCGTCGGTTACGACGACGAGGGTCCCAGCTGATACGATCAACGGAACAGCTTGCTTGTGAAATAAACGTGCAAGTGGCTGAGTATTCCACAGACACGTGTACCCTTAACATAGTTCTCGGGGAGATTCAGCGTAACGCAGAATGTGACAAAGCTGACCCTTTGAAATACAGGTACTACTCATTGTTGACAGTTGAGTGGACTGGAGCAGCGTGAAATCAAGTGTCTTGCTCAAGGACACAACGCGTTGCCAGGAATTAAACTCACGACCTTACCATCGTGAACCGAATGCCCCTAACCACTAAGCCACAGTGAGAGACAGACAGACAGAGAGGAAGTTTGACAAGTGGCATGCACGAAACTCTCGGCCTTGAGTCACTTTCGTAAGTTTTTGAAATGATAATGATTATTATTATTATTATTATTATTATTACATTCTTGTATAACTACTTAGTTAAAATTGGTAAAAAAAATATACATAAATAGATAAAGTTGAGGTGTTGGGGGTGGGGCAGTTTACATCAGTTTATGTAAATATTAATTTTCTGTATATCACTACGGTTTACATGTAAAAGCTTATGCAAATATCTTGAAAACTAGCACCGAATGATGCAATATATATTTTAAGGAAAGCCCAAAATAGCTTCCACCCAAGAGAAAAAAAAGAAAACACGTTACTCGTACATGTGAGGGAAAGTGTCTCTGTACGCTGTTTTGTTTTGTTTTTTCTTTTCTTTTCTTTTATCAAGGTCGGGTATACTTTTAAGAACTAGCGAGAAGTTAAAAACTAGATACAAGCTAGAATGTGTGTACTGTAGAATCCTCTGGCAAAACATGCTAAAATTAAGTAGGCTAATTGCTTCAAAACAACTGAAAAATCTACTCGAAATACGTGTGTTGTTTATATTCTCCTACTTTCTCGTTTTTCGAACATTCTACTGAACTGTGTCGTCAAGAACATAATGTTTATGAAGCAAAACACATCGTCGTGTTGTTGTCTTGGGATTCTGTAAGTTACTGACGTAAGGTGCTTTTGGCACTGTTACTGTTATTGTTATTGTTGTTACTGCTGTTGTTTTTTTTATTGTTGTTATTGTTGTTGTTTAACACGACGTCAGCTCTGGTCGGTCTAAAAACTTATTGAATCGATTACTGGATATCTTTTTATCGCTTACAGCTTTCAGGGGAGTCACCTTGAAAGGTTTAGCTGAAGAAATCAACCCCAGCACCTGTTTTATTATTTTTTTTCCCCGTCAAGCGATGGAGACGGAGGTCATAAACACAAACATATATACAAGATACATTCATGTGT
>NC_068986.1:47906784-47915066 GCF_001194135.2 Octopus bimaculoides
ATACTTTGTTTTTATATATATTTGCGTATATTTTAGATGCTTATTTTTGATTTTAATTCCTCTTTTTCTTTTTTTTCTTTTTTGTATAGAAACAAGTTTGGGGCGTTGCGTTTGAAGTCTGCGGAAAAGAGAACATCCAAGATGCCTTATCTCATCTGGAAACTCGAGAAACTAAATTAGGCGGCTACCTTTGTATTGAAACCCAGTTCCATCCACGAGACACGTTTGACAACCAGACAATAAATGTTATTTGCTACACAGCAACGTCGAACAATTCTCAGTATTTAGGTCCCTGTGATACAGATCTGATGGCTGAACAAATTATTGGGGCGAGTGGTACATGCGGAACGAATTCCGAATATGTATTGAAGCTTGCTCAATTTATCCGAGATTACATTCCTGAAGATGAAGATGAACATCTATTCGATCTTGAAAGGAAAATTTTAGAGAAACAAAATAAGTTGTGGAGTCGGAAATCGTCAGTATTTAGCCAGACCATATTTGATGAAAGAACTTTAAACAGCAGTATTAGAAGCATAAAATTGATATCGTAAAATATTTGTATATTTTGCATCTGGTCTGTATCTATTTATTAACTGTCTCAGTCATTGACTGTATATATTGTCTTGTCCATATCAGTTCATTTTCACATGCGATCATGAATCTGAAAATCTTCATTCCCTCCATTTAAATGAACATAAAACGTCACAAAGATGCAGAATTCTTTTAACACAAAACATTATGACGATTATAATTATAATGATTAAACGATCATTTTTATTACTACGTCATTATTTCTGTATATATATAAATAAATCTAGCACAATCTTGTAAATATAAATATATGAGAAACTAAAACTCGATATTTCTGTTTTACTGAAATAATCTAAAAAGAGTGAATGGTATAAATGTCTTCATCATACGTACAGACTTGTATTTTTGTAAAAAAAAGTTTTGTTTCTGTTATCTATTTATTACCATATTTTACACACACACACACACACACACACACAGTGAAACAAACCACTGTATTTTCATCGTTGATGGTGTTTTCTTTGTGGAGGCGCCCGGTGGTTAGGACAGCGGACTCACGGTCATAGGATCGCGGTTTCGATTCCCAGACCGGGCGTTGTGAGTGTTTATTGAGCGAAAATACCTAAAGCTCTACGAGGCTCCGGCAGAGGATGGTGGCGAACCCTGCTGTACTCTTCCACTACAACTTTCTCTCTCTTTCTTCCTGTTTCTGTTGTGCCTGTAATTCAAAGGGTCAGCCTTGTCACACTGTGTCACGCTGAATATCCTCAAGAACTACGTTAAGGGTACACGTGTCTGTGGAGTGCTCAGCCACTTGAACGTTAATTTCACGAGGAGGCTGTTCCGTTGATCGGATCAACTGGAACCCTCAACGTCGTTAGCGACGGAGTGCCAACAGGTGTTTTCTTTAAAAAACTTCAGGCACTGTATTCAATTTTAAAGAGGCTAAGAGATCACGCTATAAGCATAAAGTATTTCAAAGGCGTGGTACTTCAGAAGCTATAACTTATCTAAAAGAAAGTTAAAATGTTGGTGTGACCACCACACCTCCATATAGGCTTCTCAAGAAAAACTTTGCAAGACAAAATAAAACAAGCGGATCGCCTGAAAATTGACGAGTTAAACCTCCGGGTGAACCTCAAATCCGAAAGTAAATATTTCCAGGAAAGGAAAGACAGCGAATGGTTACATGAAATTTTTAGAGATGTAGATTCTTTCCTTGTAGAAAAATATAGTTATGATAAAATAGGGACGAATGCCAATGCTTTGGTGCAACCGAAGGGTTTAACCGAACAAATCGACCCCAATATCTTTTAAGTCTGGTACTCATTCTATTGGTCTCTTTGACCGAACTGCTAAGCTACAGGGACGTAAACAAACCAACACTGGTTGTAAAACGGTGGAGTGGATAACCATAACAGACAAACACACTACATACACACACGCACATGGCAGGCTTCCTCACAGTTTCCGGCTACCAAATTAATCTCAAGGCATTAGTTAGCCCAGGGCTATAGTAAAAGACACTTGCTCACGGTGTCGTGTTGTGAGGACTGAAATCAAAACCATGTGGTTGCAAATCGAGCTTTTTAACCACATAGCCATTCTTGCAGCGTAATTGAATATGGAGGCTTATCTCAGACCATCTGAATATTACCAGAGCCAAATTTTTATAGGGAATGTCTTATTCCATGGACAGAAGAATGACTACCTAACAATCATAGATTATACAAAGCAGCGATAAGTCGAATAATCAAATGAAAGTAGATTTTGTGACCTCTTCAGCGACTCTCCACTCCACGTATCTCCTCCAGTTCTGTTTAATCCGTTCTTAACAGAATAGGAGGAGACACGTGCTTGATTCGGTAATCAATCTTGCTTAATCAAGAAGTCACATTTGAGATATGAAAGACCTTTTTGATATTTCAATTTTGCTAAACGATATTTTTGTCCATGCTACTGTGGATGGATATGCTAACAACACTCTTAAACTAGTGGAAACCAAGTCTCTCGTAGCTTAATCAATTTATTAATTTTAAAATTTTCAATACTAATTTTCAAAATCTGTGTTACGTAATGACGGTAAATTTTGCAATTTTTCTTTCAAATTCTTCAACGATAAAGTCAGTAGGATATTGATATTACAACTATATTATTTATTTATTTATTTATTAAGACAATTTGGAAATTTCACACACTTGGGAAACTTTCCATATGTAATCAGAATTTTCAGCAAACTGCCTAAATTTGCAAATTTTTCATTAAAAAATCAAAATTTTCAGCTAACTGCTTAACATTTTTTTATACTATAGGTACGAGACCCGAAATTTGGGGTGAGAGGAGAGGTGCATAGTCGACACCCGTGCTCTCGTACTTATTTTATCAATCTCGAAAGGAGGAAAGGCAAAGTCGACCTAGGCAGAATTTGATCCCACAACGTAAAGACGGATAAAATGCTTGGCAGCATTTTGTCCTGTGTGCTAATGACTCTGCCAACACACTGCCTTATATAATTCTGTCAAATTTTGGCACAAGGCCCACAATTTGAGTATGAGGAGTTAGTTTATTACATTGACTCCAGTGTTCAACTGATATTTATTTTCTCGAATCCGAAAGGTTGAAAGGCAAAGCTGACTTCGGTGGAATTTGAACTCAGTACGTAAAGAGCCGAACGAACTGCCGCTAAGCAATTTTGTTCGGCGTGGTGACAATTCCACCGGCTCACCACCTTCTAAACGCTTAACAATATTAAAACGTACAGTTAATCTTGTAATAACATTATCAATCAAAACAAGGATTAGTTTTTAGGAATTAAACATTTTCTTACGAATCATCTGTATCAGTTATTCCCGCCAAGTTGGCATCAGATATTGTCACCGTGGACCTTTCTTGCCTTTCGAAGCACGCCTCCTTGTCCACGGGGTCTTTTGATTTCCATCTCAAGATCTGATTCCATAAAAATTGTGTCACATCTATCACATCATTTTAGACGCGTTTCCAATTGTTTCATAACATTTGGATCAAAATACATCTATCCATCTCTCATCTTTCTATCTTCCCCTACTGTTCCTTGATGGGTAGTCTGGATAGAGTCCGTAACAACCGTCGTTACTCTTTCCGGCAGGATCCCAAGCGTGACCAACTGAGATTACGGCTATTATTTAATCATCTCGTTCTTGCTCTACCCTTTGGTCATCTGCCACTGAGCTCGACTTGAGGAATCTGTCTAACGATTCTTTTCTGAGACATAGTAATATTTCGTAATACTTGGATCAAAATATGTTGCTTATTTCATTTTCATATATCTACCTCTATTATCAATTCTTTGGTCATTGTACATTAGAATTTCAGGCAAAAATCCAAGAAGCATTGATTAATGACTTCTCTTTTCCTTTCCTATGCTCAAATTGCTGCATTTCAGGTCATATTCTTTTCTCTGAGTTTAGCATCACGGAAAAGGTCTCATCTTTTGCCTCTTTACTGGAAGTCTCTATAATTGTTTATAGCACAAAGTTTCTTATGTCCCTCATATAGTTAACTGCGGTCGGGATTTGAAGCTTGAAAAACAAATTTTACAGGCCCGGCGTTCAAAGTAATATGGAAAATAAAATGAAGATAAAGTTTATTGGTTTCACTGCAAATCATATCATTTAGTGTGCGTGCTGCGTCATTTTCTTTTGACCGTTTTTGCCTTTCCGACATTTCAACAAAGAGTAGGCCTTGAGATCCTTTAAGTATTACCGGATTATATATGCACATTTCCTTCTAACCAACCAACGAATTGTGCTTGGACTGATAAATTTTGGTAACATGAACTTCTATAATTCATTACTGATTTTTTTCCTGTGAAAATTTTGACGAAGAGCGTCAACGCTAAAACAATTTGTAATTTGCAAAATCAGGAAAATTAAATTTGCAAGCAAGCAAACTTCTATTAGCATTAAAAAAATGAAATTGTGTCAAGCACATATTAGAAATGTAATATTCGGATTTGTATTTCTGAACCCGGAAAAGGTTAAATTATATTAGTCACTAACGTTTCTTATGTTAATCCGGTACCCTCAAAAGCTGATAAATTACATTCTTTATTAAACTTATGCGCTTTATTCAATGCAACGTAACTCTTTTTTTCAAATACACTCCACTCCCTTTACTGTAAATTATTATTCGATTACTCTATTGATCTAGCATTCTACGACCACAGCGACATACTATTGTACACTATAATTGATTTCAGTCTTTCCCCTTCTGTATTTAAGTAATTTGTCTCAGTAAATATATTAAAAAATTTAGTTGAATATGCATAACTATTAGCAATTTTTTGCTATGACGTATTACAGCATATCTATACGGTATTACTATTCTGTCGTAGACAGTTGAACGAAATTTCCCAATCTTTGTTATTCTACCTACCATCATTAACTTTCCTATTAGAACAGGATATTTATAAAGCCAAGTAAAAGATTACACCAGAGCAATGCTATTGCTATTGCTAGACTTACAGCACAAATTTAACTGAAACCAATTGGTAGGGCTACAAAAAATCAAAGATTTAAAGATACATAATAAGCCACTACAAGAAGCCCTTTTCACCTATTCACCAACTTACATAAATCACAAATTATAACGATGACGCTATCAATTTCATGTCCAAATATTTTTTTTAAAAACAGCATAAGACAGGGTATTAAAAAAATTTTTTAAACCTTTCATATTTACATGTAATAGATTATTAGCTCCAGTTTATCAAAAAGTAAATTCTTTATATTAGTTGCAAAAGATTCTTTAAATTACTAAAAAGTCTTCCTAAACAGTCTACCGACAGACATGTACTACACAATGTAAACTTTGTAATAGTTTGATAAATAAACTAATTTAACCTTAACTAACCTAAGCCACCATAACGATAAATAAGATTGTTTATGAAAATATGAAAAAAATATTTTCATTGTAAATGTGTTTCTCTACATTGAGAGCGGCTGCCAAAAATTGCCTACAGCTACACCTTTCTCGAACATCTAGAAATATCTTTAAAATTTCATAATTTCCATCCACCCATCCATCCATCCATCCATCCAGCCATCATTCCGTTCATTCATCCGTCCATCCATCCATCCATCCATCTATTCATCGCATACATATACACATACATATGTAGCAGGTATGTACCTCGCTTTGAACCTGGACCCTTTATTTTTCAATTAGAAGGTTGTGGTTAACAGCAAAACAGGATCTTCCAAATTGAGTGATGACGTCACAAAAAGGTAACAAACGAATTCGTTATATAATGAGTTAATTTACTGTCTCTAAAGATAGGCACCAGTCTTTATAGTGTTGAGCTTGCTTTATTAAAGACGTACATTCGCAAGAGAGACCCTCATAATTTTCAGGCTAAGCATTTGGAGCTACCCTGAGGATTTCTGTGTGCAGTGGGCTGTCCTGGTTGCATGTAGGTGACTCTTGTATGCTAACGATTATGATGAAATGAAGGACTGTATCGTATAATTGTGCATATGCGGGAAACGGTAAGGTAGTTCATTACTGTATTGGAGGGAGAGTTGAGAAGAGAGAGGGAGAGTTGAGAAGAGAGAGGGAGAGTTCAGAAGCGAACCAAACCCTCAGACACACAAGAATCGATAGAATGTGAATTAGAGAGAGCTCTATGAGTACAGGCCACGATGGTGCGACTTGACAGCAAACTACCAGTCCATAAATGAATAATACATGGCTCATACATGGTAGCTTAGCTGGAATATACGTATATTAGATACATTTGGATACTTTGACGATGTCAAGTGCAACAACACCAAATTTCTCTAGGGCGTCAGCTCACTGGTAAAAGATATAGATGAGTCGATTTCCAGTAGATCCAACTTTACGAAAGCCATTGGTATTTAAGAAGGGAGAGAGAGATTTCACGTGTTAGAAAAGGTTGTTGTTATAACGGTGAGTTATCTAACTTATATGGTGATTATTCTTCCGAGTAGACTTCGTAATCAACGTCGGTTGGTCACCAATTTATAACGTATTCGAACTTGGTAAAGATAATAAATATAGATGTTTATTGAGTAGAAATCTATGGTGATAAACCCGTCACTTATAAAACTTAATTATAAGTATTATCCCTATACATAAATCATAACTCAGGCTGCGTAAACCAAGACGCTGAACGTGCATGTATGTTGAAGATAAATATGCTCGCTCCTTTTCGCCGCTATAATAACAGTTTCATAGTTACAGAAATAAATTTCATTAACAGGTTGAAGAAAATGAAGAAAGAGAAATTACTTACAAAATTAGTTATTTACGAACATTTGATATTTACAGCACATTATTATAAGTCAAAAGAAAACTGCCGTAGAGAATTACGACATAAAATTTATATTAACTAATTCTTCCATACTAAGCTACTAGAGTTTTACACAAGAATTCAAAATAGCCTTGTCGAATTAAGTAATAGACATGGCATAACAATAGTCAATATCTCAAGAGAGTGAGTGTCGTGGAAATGAGTGACAACCAATGAACACCGAGAGTGAGTGTCGTAGAATCGAGTGACAACCAACGTACACTGAGAGTAAGTGTTGTAGAATCGAGTGACAACCAACGTACACTGAGAGTGAGTGTCGTGGAATCAAGTGACAACCAGCGAACACTGATTCTTCTTCTTATTCCTTTTTCTCCCTTGTGGAGCATAGGGCCTCAACAGTTATTTTCCACTTTTTGCGGTCATTAGCGTGTTTATTGATTGCTTCCCATGTCAGGCCGGTGGTCCTAAGCTCGTCCAAAATGTTCCGCTTCCATGACTGCTTCGGGCGTCCACGCTTCCTTTTCCCCTGAGGGTTCCAGTCAAGTGCTTGTCGTGTCACATTTGAGGGTTCTTTCCGCAGTGTGTGCCCGATCCATCTCCATTTCCTTCGTCTAATCTGAACATGTATGGGCTCCTGGTTGGCCCTTTCCCACAGGTCGGTGTTTGGCGCTTTGTCGAGCCACTTTAGTTGGAGGATCTGCCGGAGACATTTGTTGATGAAGGTCTGGATCTTCTTGTAGTTGCCGCAGGTGACTTTCCACGTTTTAGAGCCATACAAAAGCACAGATTTTACATTTGAACTAAATAAGCGGAGTTTAGTTCGAGTTGAGATGGCAGTGGACTTCCATACCGGCCGAAGAATAGCGAAGGCTTGCCAAGCTTTCTTGCTTCTTGCAGTGATCTCCTCGTCTGATCCACCTGATTTGCTGATCTTGCTGCCAAGATAGACAAACTCACTAACGTCTTCCACAGGTGCCCCCTCGACTGGGATTGGCTCTTTCTGCTTGTTGTTGATACGCAACACTTTTGTCTTATCCTGGCTGATCCTCAAGCCCACTTACCGTGAAGTTTCTCTCAGGTGGTCTACCTTATCTTGCATGTCTTGCAGGCGATGTGACAGTAACGCGTGATCATCCACATAGTCCAAGTCCTCCAGCGTATTCATCAGTGTCCCCACTGAATACCTTTCCCCGAGGTAGCGTAGGTCGTCCTGGTGACCCAGTCCAGCACGACAAGGAACAGGAGCGGTGAAAACAAACAGCCCTGCCTGACTCCCGTGCTGACCCTGAATTCCTCCGACAATCTCCCCAAAATCAGGGTTTTTAAACTGCTCATGCCTGGATTCTAAGAACCGTATTTCGTGAAAGATTTCTCTTTGACGAAAGATTAGAATTCAAATATGAACAGTAATTTTAACCAATGGGAAATTAACAATTAT
>NC_068986.1:47915110-47921833 GCF_001194135.2 Octopus bimaculoides
ATTTCAATACATAGTTGGAATTAATATTTTAGCAAGTCAAATATACAAATTTACAAATGTATCCACTTGTTAAACAAATGAAAATAACCGCGCATCACGGTTTTACAATAATACAGCGTTCTTGGAAGGTTTATCAAAGTGTTCAATATAATTTCTCTGGAAAAAATTATAAAATCTTTTTTAAGAAAAAAAAAATTCCAGGAATATAAAAGTCCATAAGGAATATATTCAAACAAACTGGGAAAGTCTTTTGGGAAAATGTACAATTCTACCACTTCTAGTTTTCTTTTCGCTGGTAGGTGATTTTAAAATTGACTTGTGGATCTTTTCCCCAACCTTAAGTTCGCTGTTTTGGGAATTGTTCTGTTTCTAGTCATTTTGAAATGTGTTGCTCAAATTTTTATTCTCATAACATGAAGACTGGTCGAAATAAGCTTTTTTAACTCTGTCTAAATTGACAATTACCTTTTTACCATGCATATCCAAAGTCATTGTTTTATCTTTAATCGACGAAACTTTAAAAGGTCCATTGTATTTATAATTCAGTGAATGATGACTGGCATCATTACGTACAAATACATGAATCCAAGAATTAGTATCGGAAGGGACGAAACTTTTAATATTTTGTAATTTATTTGTAAAAGAAGGAACATCAGAAAGAAATCTCTTGAGTCGGGTTACATAATTGTTAATATCTCTATTAAAAGAATTGGTTTCTTCAAACATTCGACCGGATTGAGTTAATGTTGTTCCGTAAAGAAGTTCAGCAGAAGAATATTGCAAACTTCCTTTAACAGCACTCCTGATTCGTAAAAATGTCACTGGTAAAACTTCTAACCAACTAATAGAATCAGAATAAGTTTTAAATGAAGATTTCAACTGCCTATGAAACCTTTCTATCATGCCATTAGATTGTGGATGATAGGAAGTAGTACGAATACTATGAATTCCCAACAATTTGTTAAATTCTTCAAAAAGTGTTGACTCAAATTGTCTTCCACGATCGTCAATGAGTTGGGTATGCCGAATCTGGACATCCAATTGGTAAATAAAGTTCTTGCTATAGTTACCGCTGATATGTCTTTGATTGGATATGCTTCTGGCCATCGCGAAAAATGATCCATACATGTTAACAAATAACTATTACCTTCCACAGTAGGCAATGGTCCAACTATGTCAATATGAATGTGTTGGAATCTGGAATCAGGATTTGCAAAAGTACCTAATGGTGCTTTAATGTGACGATTCACTTTTGCTCTTTGGCACTGCATACACGAATATCCTTATTCATACCAGGCCAAACAAATCAACTAAATTTTAATGAAGCTCCAATGCCAGGATAAGATAAATTATGCATAGTAAAAACAGCTTTATTACGCTTTTCAGACATAAATGGTCTAGAAAATCCTGTAGAAATATCATGCCAAATATGTGATTTAAAAGAATGAATCGGCAATAATTTAAATTTCAACGAAGTAGAACTGGAATCTTTGTATAAAGAAAATCCTTTATCAGTAGTTTGATCTTTAGACATTTCTTCTAAATTGATAGTACTTAATGAACGTAATGCATCAACATTCATTCGAGAAAGTGCATCAGCTGCAGAATTTTCAACACCCTTGATATACCATATATTCACGGTATACTGTGAAATATAATCAAGGTGTCTAATTTCTCTGGGAGAATATTATTGAGAAGAATTTTTTAGTACGTGTCAATGGTTTATGGTCAGTAAATAATGTAAATGAGCTACCTTCAAGAAGATGTCTGAAGTACTTAATTGACAAGTAAGCTGTCAACAATTCTCTGTCGAAAACGCAGTATTTCGTTTCTGGTGCCTTGAACTGATTTTCGGTGTTTCCAGCAATTTTTCTCAAATTTACATTTCAGAAACACTATAATTACGATTTTTGTTTTCAAAAAGACATTTAATTATATATTTGTCTAACTTTTAGTATACCTGTCTTACATGAATCGGAATTTATCAGACTCTCGGGTTTTTCAGCATTTTCCCATCCCTATTCAACGATTCTAGTCCTTCAGTCCTATTTTCAAGAATCCAAATAGATTTGCCGTCCGCGTTGCTTCTTTTATATTGGTTGAATTTTTTTAAACATTTCTGCCGAAGGTTTTTTCGACTATATGATTTTCATATTTGTAGCCATGTGTAAATTTATTGATGTGTATGTTGTCTGTGTATTTATTTTGGCATTGTTCTGTGATACGGAAACGGTTTCCATGGTTATTATCTTATTTCTGTCTTTCTGGGAAATTTTGTAGAGTATGCAAGTATTATCCTCTAGTAATTTTCTATCTAACTCTGTTTTGTGATATATGGTATAGTGTGTTGCGATTGTTTTTATTGTAAATGGATGGCGCACCTACCACAGAGTAATGGACTAGTATGTCTAATGTAACAGTTTGAGTCCTGAAGCTTGCAACTTTCAGTTTTGCAATCAAATTTTCAAACTACCCTGGTCATTGGTAGTCAGTTCTTGAGTTTACATGCTTGTAGTGTGTTATTGATAAAGCGACTTTTGGCTTTGGAGTTTTTGAAGCGTTTTACTAGTTTTAGTTGATGGTCAGGTATAATGCGAATTATGTTACGCTTTATGCAGTTTTTTATTATGTATTCATCTGTTCTGAATAAATTTTATGTGTGATTTGTGTATTTCTATTTGGTGCATTCTCTGATGTATTTGTTGCAATTATTCTTGTATTCTTCTGTGGACCGATTTACAAGTCTGTTGGAAGACATGTGAATACAAATATCAACAAAATATTTCTTGTAGGAAGCACTGTTTTCTGAGTTTCTGATGTAAACATCAGCGAAAAAAACACCTAAACCCTAACACAAGCACACACGCACAAATATAAGCGTTTGTGTATATGTATACACATTAATAGTTGCATGCATAGATGTGTGTGTGTGTGTGTGTGTGTGTGTGTGTGTGTGTGTGTGTGTGTGTGTGTGCGTGTGTATGCACTATGGACTTCAGTATAATTTCTTTCATATTCAGAAGGTACTGGTCAACCAATGACTATGATATAAAATACTTGCCCAAGCTACAACACAGTAGGGTTGAAATGGAAACGATGTAGTTGGCAATCAAACTTTATTCCCCGCTGACTGCTATTTTTATTATCAAACCACGATGGATGAAAAGCGGAATCGACTACAACATGATGCGAACACAAGACTTAAAGAAATATTGCAGAACCTCACAAATCATTTAATCTATCACGCAGTCGATTCTGCCATCTAGCACCCGTTTTAGCAATTAAATAATTTATCTTTTATCTTTTACTTGTTTCAATCAATACACTGTGGCCATAATGTGGCCATTCTGTGGCCATACTGTGGTCATACTGTGGTACCAGCTTGAAAATTTTTTGCTTGGATGAATTGATCCTAGTACTTATTTTTTTAAAGTCTGGTACCTATTCTATCGGAATAAGTTACGGGGATGTAAACGCACCAACACCGGTTATCAAGCGATGGTTAGACACACACACACGCACGCGCGCGCGCACATATGCTTGATCACTAAATCCACAACCTTTTATATTCTTTCTCTGTTTATTTTCTCTTATTCTTTTCTGTTGAAGAGCGTAGGCTCGAAACGTAAAAGTATTTCTTATTTTCCCGAGCGTCAAACTAACACATCTGCTTGTTGTTCATACACTTGTCTTCGCCCTTTGTTTTTCTGTAAATTTCAACTATATATATACATGTATGTATATGACTCGCTCCTTTCAGTTTCGGTCTACCAAATCGATTGTCAAGGCTTTAGTCGGCTTGCGGTTACAGTAGAAGACACCTGTCCAAGGTGCCATGCAGATGGGACTGAGCCCGGAACCATGTGGTTCTTACCACACAGCCAAATATTTCTAAGTGCATTATACTCCAAATCACTTTTAGCTTTTAAATAATCATTTGGGCGAGTAAACAAACAAAACATTATGAGAATTTGGATTTAGCTTATTTTATATTCTTCACAATATAAAATTTTTAAATGGTTAGTAGAATTAGTTCGGGGCTTAAAGGAAAAGGAGAATTGATGGAGAAACACTTCGTAGATTGATGAATTAAACAAAATAGTTTTATGGAGCGAGACCAAGTTAGGATAAGAGATCTGAAATTTTTTTTTTTTTTTTTAATGACACACTGAATATGCTAGCTACTCAGATAAATTAATTTGACCGATGTGACGAAGGTTACAATTTTGTGAGAAATTATTCTGTTCTATATAAGGAAGAAATACTCCTCGCCATGATCAAATTTAACTTTGTACTAAAAAAGTCCTGTGAACGGAAATACATTTCGGTTTCTCAGTAAATACAGGCAGCTTCTGAAAAATTAGATTACATATTCAATAATATTTAATATATATATCACATTCGAGCTCCGTGTCAAAAGAAGAATATCTATTTTAGTATACAGATGTCCCCATTTTCTTCAGTTGATATAATCGACTATGTCACTTCCCTCCACCCAGCAAAACTGTGACCTTTTAGTTGTGTCAGAAGTTATTATTATTAGCTCTGTCGCCTTACGGGAGACTGAGTATATTAGATCCATTAGTGCCACATCCAAAACAAATTAATTTTGATAATTCCTTCCAGGCTTACTTTTGACAATTACATCAATTCTTTTTTTCTGCCGAAATACATGAAAATACAAAGGTACCGATCTTACTGGAGATTAAAATACTTTAGTTGAAATAATTCCTATTAAATAATTTAGATTGAATCATTTAGATTTTTAGATATTATTGCATTAATTCTTTTTTTTTTGGAACAGGAGATCTCGAAGCACACTAAGTTATAAACAAGCACGTATAAATATCGGATTCAAAACCCTTTTGGATAGAAAAAGTCGATGATTCTATCTAAAACTAGGGAGGTGAGCTGGTCGAAACGTTCGCTAGCCGAAACGTTCGCTAGCCGAAACGTTAACACGCCGGGCGAAATGCTTAGCGGTATTTCGTCTGTCTTTACGTACTGAATTCAAATTCCGCCGAGGTCGACTTTGCCTTTCAACATTTCAGGGTCGATAAATTAAGTACCAGTTGCCTACTGGGGTTGATGTAATCGACTGGCCCTCTCCCTAAAAATTTCGGGCCTTGTGCCTAGAGTAGAAAAGAGTTCTATCCAAAACGGTTTTTCAACCTGATATTTACATGCTATTCTAGAATTATTATTTCACGTTCTCTCGGAAGTTTATATAATTCTTTTGAGGTCAGCTGTTGCATTATTTTATAAATACTTGATAAAATGAAGAAGATTGTGAATAGAATTCAAGAGTGCGTGGGGAAAAAAATTATGAATGGAATAAAAAAAATGTATGTGAAAAACAGTTAGAATAGGCTTTATTTCACAAATAGGAAGTTAACTAGATTTATATACTTCCAGATATTCCAAATATTTTACTAACATCCAGACAATTATGTTTTTGTCCTTACGAAAGTAACCTTTGCTCTAAAAGACAACGACGTTGTAGGAAGCGTAACAAGAACAGAATTCACTCCATCCTCCCTAATATGATAAAATAATTGGAAATGACGGAAATTTTAAACACTTGAAACCACTCTAATTTAGCGAGAATGTGGGCGGTATTAGAATGAAAATGGTGTCATATTGAACAGTAAATATTATTTCGAATCGAGTAATATCATGGAAAAGATAGGAAATACAGGCGACGAGCTGGCAGAAATGTTAGCGCGCCGGGCGAAATGCTTAGCGGTATTTCGCATGTCGGTACGTTCTGAGTTCAAATTCCGCCGAAGTCGACTTTGCCTTTCATCCTTTCGGGGTCGATTAAATAAGTACCAGTTACGCACTGGGGTCGAGATAATCGATCTAATTCGTTTGTCTGTCCTTGTTTGTCCCCTCTGTGTGTAGCCCTTTGTGAGTAATAAAGAAATAAGAAAAGATAGGATATACAACTTGTGTTTATTACTATATGCCCCACTGTGAGGCGGCGAACTGGTAGAATCGTTAGCATGGACGGAAAAATGCTTAGCGGCATTTCGTCTGTTTTTTCGCTCTGAGTTCAAATTTCATCAAGGCCGACTTCGCTTATCATCTTTTCGGAATCGATAAAATAAGTACCAGTGGAACACTGGATTTCATGTAATCGTATTATCCCCGAGCTTACTGGCCTTGTGCCAAAATCTGAAAACTTCTTCTTCTTCATCATTATCATTATCGTTGTTGTTGTTGTTGTTGTTATTGTTATTATTATTATTATTATTATTATTATTATTATTATTATTAAGGCTGCGAGTTGGCTGAATCGTTAGCACGCCAGGCGAAATGCTTAGCGATATTTTGTCTGCCGTTACGTTCTGAGTTCAAAATCCGCCGAGGTCGATTTCACCTTTCATTCTTTTAGGGTCGATAAATTAAGTAGCAGTTAAACACTGGTGTGGATGCAATCGATTAGTCCCCTACCCCGAAATTTCAGAGTAAGAAACTATAATAAAAAGGATTATTATTATTATTATTATTATTATTATTAAGGCGGTGAGCTGGCAGAATCGTCAGCACGCTGGACAAAATGGTTAGCAGCATTTCTTCCGTCTTTACGTTCTGAGTTCAAATTCTGCCTTTCATCATTTCGAGATCGATAAAATAAGTACCAGTTGAACACTGGGGTCAATGTAATCGATTTGTCGGCTCCGCCAAAATTGCTGCCTTTGTAGCAAAATTTGAAACCAT
>NC_068986.1:47922621-47930308 GCF_001194135.2 Octopus bimaculoides
TCCAACTTCGCTTGACAACCGATGCTGGTTTGTTTACGTCCCCGTAACTTAGTGGTTCGGCAAAAAGAGACCGATAGAATAAGTACTAGACTTACAAAGAATAAGTCCTGGGGTCGATTTGCTCGATTAAAGACGGTGCCCTAGCATGGCCGCAGTCAAATGACTGAAACAAGTAAAAGAGTAAAAGAGTATAATAGGCGTAAAATAACTTGCTGTAAACGAATATGAAAATAAAAAAATGTGCGCTCGCGAACGAGTGATGGGGGAGATGTGTCTGAGCAGCTCCATTTGGAGAAGGCACTGCTCACCCGGAGGATGGGGAGTTTCTAGAACAGGTGAATAAAAAATTGCCCGTCTTTCTATATCTGGTCAGTTTAGCGCGACTGACGGATGTCCACCCTGCGCTCGAAAAACAAAGAGACTTATTTACAAAATTTGGATGGAACTTGAACATTTCAGGTTGTAATGTGCGCACTCTGTTGGATAACATGAGCGATTATAGGCCTGAAAGACGCACTTGTTGCTCGCGAGCTGAACCGTTATAACATTGATATAGCTGCACTTTCAGAGACTCATATTGAAGGTGATGGTCAGCTTGAGGAAGTAGGAGGTGGATACACCTTTTCTGGGAAATGGAGGCAGACGGGGGATCGCAGAAAAGCTAATGTTGGCCTTGCAGTTCGATCTGATATCCTTAAGAAGTTGGAGGAGCTTCCTGTTCCTATAAATGAACGACTAATGACTCTACGATTTCACCTGAAAGGTGGGCAGTTTGCTAATCTAATAAGTGCCTATGCACTTACTTTAACTAGCTGTGATGAAGATACAAGTACTTTTATACCCAACTGAGAGCCATACTTATGAAAATCCCTAATTCTGATAAGGTCGTTCTACTGGGGGATTTCAATGCCAGGGTTGGAACTGGCTGGCAAACATGGAACTCTCTAGGACGTTTTCCAGTAGGGAAAATGAGTAGCAATGGTCTCATGCTGCTTGAGCTTTGCGATGAACATGGACTTTACATCGCAAGCACTCATTTTATGCACAAAGATGATCACATGACAACGTGGATGCATCCAAGGTCTAAAGTTTGGCACTTGCTGGATTATGTCATCAACCGCAAGCGTGACAGCTATACATTTGTAATGTCAAGTCCTTTCATGGATCGGAATGCTGTACAGACCACAGTCTGGTGCGAGCAAACATCCAGATGATGATTAGAGTGAAAGAGAGAAGAGGGCCAGTCAGCATTTTTCGGTATCTGAATGTCCACTATATCTAAATAGATATATCGAATCTGGCATAATTGGATTGAAAAGAATCCCAATTGGTATCCAGATAAAGTTCGGGATGGACGTGCACAAGCACTACTGGAATTTCTTGAATCTTGTCAGGCCGGCATTAGAGAAAGCCTTAAAACAAGTGGAATGAAGTCCTGGAATAACCTCACAAATTCCCAACGTTACGCACTCCGACGTCTAGCTAATGACGATTCTATTGTTATTAAGATGGCGGATAAGGGAGGTGCTATCGTAATTATGGACAAAAGTGAGTATATTTCAGCTTCTGAAGAAGTTTTAAATGACAAAACTTCGTATGAAGAACTACCTGTCGATCCAAACCCCAATTACAGAGAGGAACTTGACAAAATAATTCTGGAAATGGAGGAAAACAATTTCGTTAATAAGGCTGAATCTAAGATTATTTTATGGTCACCCTAAAATACACAAAAAGTTCGAAAGATTTCCTCCAATGCGCCCAATTTGCAGCGGATATGAATGTTGCACGGCCAAAATTTCGGGATAGCTGGATGGCTTTCTACTCCTCGTCGCAAAACGATCAAGTTCCTATATTCGGGATACCTTTGATTTTGTATCTAAAATCAACAACTTTTTAAGCACCGAGGCCGTATTGAGAACTGTTTTTTTTATAACCATGGATGTTTCTTCCTCATATCCCAATATTGACCACAATGAAGGTTACACACAATATTTTCTGAGAAAATGGAGGTTATGATACGCTGTTTCAACGCTTCTATGACTGTCCCAAATCCTTTCTCTTTGACTAAGTATTTTTTCTCAGGGGATGATGTAAATCTTGTGTTTCCTAACCTGTTCAGTTTCTAGGCTTCTATTCTAGTCAGATCTTGTCTTAAGGTCTTCATTTATTTTGAAATCTCCTTTTCCACTTTTGCTCTTTTCTAATCTTTCCTTATTACTACTACCCCTCCTGCATAGATCAATAAATTAGTGTCTCCTCTATTTTTAGTAGCTATTCTCCAGATAACAGAATCTACTTTCTTAGTCATATCTAGCACCATCCTTTTGTTGATATCTTTCAATGTTGGCAATTTTTCTCTTACTTCTTTACTCATTACTTCCTGCAACTCATCTAAAATCTTCTGATCTTCCTCACTTAAATCGTTGGTGCCAGTTGTCCTCATTGGTAGCGCTATTATTATTCTTGATAGGTTCTTCTTTGGTTTGAACTGTATCTCTTACGTTGTTGTTTGTCTTTCCTACTGCCTGGTTTTTCTTTTCCAGTTCTCTTGTGTTCTCTTCCATATTCAATTCTGTCATCCACTTTCTTCTTCTAACAGCATTAGCTTGGTCTACTCGTCTCTACTCAGTCACCTTCAACATACCCTTCTCTACCCAAAGTGTTAACATCTGTTTTTGATAACCCTTTCTTTTAAGTTCACTTATTAAGTAACACTGCACCACTATCCTGTTTTCTTCGCTGGTCTATTTCCTCCTTACTCTATTATCTGTTGATGTTGTCTTAAGATAACAACTGCAGTCAGACTGCATCTTTACCGAACCACTGCCGAGCGAGAGGCGTTCCCTTAAAGGCTAACCTCATTTTCATGTGAACTCCGGTCTCTCATAAATTGAGGTAAGGTTACTTTCATCACCATCGTCATCACCATTCTTATTTTATGACATTTGATAATTACAACTAACTTTCTGTTGCATCTCCTGCTGCATTTTCGTGCTGGTGTGTGTTTCATTTCTTTTTTCCTCTTGGGGAATATTGTATTGCATCAGTATGTCCTGTTACGGGGTTTGGTGTGAGTCTCCTGTTGCTATAGATTTTGTATTGCTTAGCAGTATTTCGCCCGTCGCTACGTTCTGAGTTCAAAATCCGCCGAGGTTGACTTTGCCTTTCATCCTTTCGGGGTTGATAAAATAAGTACCAGTTACGCACTGGGGTTGATGTAATCGACTTAATCCCTTCCCTCAAATTTCAGGCCTTGTGCCTACAGTAGAAAGGATTGTTATCATTATTAAGGTAGCGAGCTGACAGAACCATTTACACGCTGAACAAAATGCTTAGCGGCAGTTCGTCGGTCTTTACGTTCTGAGTTCAAATTCTGCTAAGGTTGACTTTGCTTTCATTATTTAGGGGATCTATAGATTGAATACTGGGGTCGCTGTAATCGACTTACCCCACCACCATTATTATGTTCTCCGCTCTCTTCTGGAAAATGAGACGATAAACAACCAGTTGAAGTAGAAATTTTACTTTAAAAATGAAAGCTGACAGTTTTCTTTTAAAATAATGATGCTTTTGATGATGAGTTCTATAATTAGTCAAAGAAGCACAACCCAATTTTCGCCTCCATTTAGTGTATCCATAGTAAGTCAAGTTAGTGTTGACATGTTTAATACAGAGGGCATTACAAAGCAAAAGTATCTAGAAATAATAAACTAGAAAAGTAACTAGAAATAATTATGAAGAGTTAATATCGGATGGAGAATTAATACAATGTTAGTTAACCTTTTAACACACACATTTTTTTTCAATTTCAATGCAAAAATAATATAATTTTTTAAAACTTTTTATTTGAATCTGTATGTAAGGAACAATAAGTACACAAAGAAGAATAAGTACACAAATTATTTTGGATCAGTTATGATTCATTATGAAGTTACTAACACCTCAACTTTCATGAAAATTTTATGCCAAATTACATCGAATTTTTTTTTTTTTTTTTTTTTTTAGAATAAATAGTGAAATAAACTGAAATTACAGAGAAATCATTTTACGAAGCATTGTTGAAAGAAAAAGAAAATAATATTAGAAAGACAATTTGTTTATCATTTTTTTTTTAAATGGATATATTTTAAATGGATATATTTCATTGCAGCGTAGAAGGTGTTTATAAGCCATTTAAGAAACATACAAGATCCGTCAGATTCACTTCAACATTTAAACGGTTTCCGTGTGTTTCTTAAATGGCTTATAAACACCTTCCATGCTGCAATTGTTTTCGTTCCAGCACACGATCTCAGATCAGGTCACTTGCTATGCAAGTACATCTCCGAGAAGTCTTGAGATGTATGGCATATTTTGAAACAAGGGGCAACACAAAGGCCAACATCACACTCAGGACAAAAGTATCTGCTTTCTCTTTGAATTTTCTTTTCAGTTGCATCTCTTTTTCGATTGCAGACAGCACAAACTCATGACAGACTCTTCTTCTTTTCAGTTGAAGGAATGTTATCTGGGAAATGTTTTCTGTGAGACGAGCCAAGGAGGGTTTCATTCTAGAGCGTCCTGGCTTGCGAGATGTTACGCTGGGTTGCTTCTCTTGCAGGATCTTCTCAATCGCTTGAACCCTAAAGTGCTAAGGTTTTTTGCTCCCTCCGGACATCTTGTACAGATTATAAGGGTTATATAAGGCTATATCAATGATGTGAAAAACATTTTTTAATAATACCTTATTCTTCTCTTCCTTGGAATTGGATAATCAGCCAAGTATTGGTCGACTCTACGTCTCCCATCGTATTGTCATAATTCATCACTACTTTGAGCCCCTTTTCTCTACTTCTCTACTTCAATCATCTTTGTATTATGAATGGTAACGTATATTTTCGTTCAAATATTTATTTAATAGATATCTCTGAACGATAGTATAAGGGATATGTTAAGAGGTTAATGGTTAATATTATTGAAATTATTAAGGCGGCCAGCTGGCAGAATCGTTAGCACGCCGGGCGAACTGCTTGGCGGTATTTCGTACGTCTTTACGATCTGAGATCAGATTCTGCCAAGGTTGATTTTACCTTTCAACCATTCGGTGACGATATAATAAGCACCAATTGAGCATTGAGGTCGATATATGTGTGAGGTGTTATGAAAACCCCGCAATGTAACACAGTTGAAAGACATCATTCAGGATGAATGGAGGTCGATTTCATCGGTTATATGCGGAAATTTTGTCGACTCTATGCCCAGAATACTTAACGCAGTCAATGAAAGCAGAGGAGGTCGCATCAAATATTGAATATAGCAAGTAATCACTTAGGGTGTACATATTTTTGTATCGTATGAAAATTAATATTTCGTTCATATCTTTGAAAATGCAATAATTTTCGACCAGTCACCAAAGAAACGTGAGGTCTGGCATTATTCTGTTGGAGAACAACATCTTTCCTGTGATAGTATGTTGTCAACTTAATGTGACAGTCCCATGAAAAGGAAGAATGTTACTGTTATTTAACCCTAGGAAACACCGTTTCTTGTTGGACTTGACACATTTCCTGTGTCCTTATGTTTCCAAAGTGGAGACAAGCACTTCCAACCATCAAAGCCAGCATCCAGAGACTAGTTTCAGAGTTGTTGCTCATCATCAGCCTGGAGTAGCATGGCTTCCAAGCTTTATTCTTTATTATGAGCATATAGCTCTTACAAAGAAGGGACGAATAAAGACAGACAAAAACAATATAGTAGGGTACATAGAACATAAATCGAATTAATATGAATATAGTGATATAATGAAAAATGAAATGTCTTACTTGCGCCTCACACGCAAGCAGTGTCATTTAACTGTTTATGCAATACATGTTCGTGAACTGTTTATTGTTCTTCTTTTTTCATAAATATATTTTAATTTTGCAAATTTTACTTACTTTTTATTCAATCGACAATGTATTGCGCAATGTCTTCCAATGTCGCTACCGGTGGCCAGTTTGTCACATCAAATCCACAACTCCGATGATTCAATCCGTTCACCGAACAATTCCTTCAGGTTATCCGTTCTCTCTCTCTCTCTCTCTCTCTCTCTCTCTCTCTCTCTCTCTCTCTCCAGTAAAACCGCCTTGTCGTTCTCTATATTCACTTCCCGATATCTTAACTCTAATAACATTTTTCATCTTCGTAATCCTCTTCTCTATCTCTATTCTCTTCTTGTATTCCACCATCTTCCTCACATTTCTTCTTTTCGGCACCTCTTCCCGCTTTCCATCTCCACTCTCTCCCAATGTTCCTGGTACTTGAGTGTCCATCTTACTCCCACTCTTCGTTGTTGCTTCCTTCCCTTTCTGCATACTTTCTGTTTCTTTTGTTCTCTCTTTTGCAATTTTCTTTTTTGCTTCTTCTGCACCTTCTATCTACATCTCCAAATTGCCTTTTCTCTTTTTTTTTTTTTTTTTGAGGGGTTTTTGGAGGTGAGAATGCATTTTCCTCCTTTTATTTCTTTCTCTTTCCGACTGGGTATTTCCCTTCTACTGTTTTCATTACTTCCTTTACCTGGCCTTGCGCCAGCACACCTTGCTCTACCTCCTCCTCCTCCTCCTCCTGTTCTACCTCTTGTTCCACTTCTTGTTTCTGGGGACACCTCGCCTGCATGTGACCCCGTATTCCACAGTGGTAGCAGATGGGAGGACTTCCCTCCACTACCACTCTTAGTTTGACCTCTTCTGGCTACACAATCTCATCCAGAATTTTATGCAGATCCGGGACACTGATTTGGACCGTCACCTCAAGGCCGTATCCAAACCAGTTCATCTCTGTTGTCCTCGTGACCTTCAGAACATTGGTTTCCTCCTCCGCGTTGAAGAAGATGGCCGCCACCAGCCACGTTTCATCAATTTCTGGGGGCACTCTGCCAATCCTAAATCTGGTCGCACGTTTGTCACAGTAGGTTGACAGTAGTGCCCTCTCATCTGACCTTAATGGCACAGTAGAGCACTTTATTTCATCTTGTTCAGTCGCAAACCGTACCTCCACTGTGCCGTACCTCTTGCCTCTGGTGTAATACGTCGTAAGGTGCTTCATCTCATTGACGCACTCCTCCATTGCTTCAATAGTTGCTATGTCCACCTTTTTGTGGATGTTAGACAGTGTTCTAAAGACAACCGTTCTTTTCGCTGTTTCCTCCAATATTTCTTTTGGAGGGGTCAGTCTCATGGTGCTTCCTTTTTTAGCAATTAGCCCGATAGCTTTTTTAGTCTTCGTTCGTCGAATTTTACTTCGTTGACCTGCACAACGTCGCTATTTACACCCTTCCTGCTGCTATAGCATAGCTGACGGCTGGTTGAGTGTCCATAAATTCGTTGGTCACAAATGATATGAAAATTTCCAGAAATTGTCTTCACAAAATCACAGTTCAATAAATTTACAGAAATTTTCTACCCCGTAGGGCAAAAATTACAGTTTTCCACAGGAAAACAGTTCAAATTCCAATAAAATTTTCAATTCAAACATAACATGAATTCGCAATAACAGACTCCCAGACAGAGAAGAATATAACAAATTCGCAATAACAGACTCCCAAACGTAGAAGAATTGGAGTGAGGTGGCAGACAGGGCGGAGGCCCTAGTCCGGACCCGGTCCGGAAGGTCTCTGTCCCTGAAAGGAAGGGCGGAGGTGGTACAGGTGTTTATTGCATCTGTCATCACC
>NC_068986.1:47930507-47936258 GCF_001194135.2 Octopus bimaculoides
AAGACAGGCAAGGCTGGCAGTGGGAATATCACCTCGGTTTTGTATAGAGGGATGGTGGTGTATAAAAACGATGACGCCCTAGGAGGGGTTCTGGGGTTCGATGAGAACCAACTTACCAACCTGTTCAAAAAAACTTTCGGGTCAGGGTATTTGTTTAATGTCTTGATTTGGTCGTCATCTAAAGTGGGAGAGGGTCTGCCTGAGCTTTCTTCACCAATAAAGCTGGAGGCTGGAGATGGGAAAGATGACTTCCCTTTGCAAATACTGATAGGGCACAGAAAGTGTGTCAATAGCCAGCTGGAGGAGATGTCTTCCTGGGGCAACAAGCTACAGTAGCATCAACCCTTAAGGGTTAGCCATATTTAGGTGGCAAATATACTTCACGATGGCGTGCAGCTACTGTTTATACCTCGCTCAGAGATTTATTAAAGCTACAATCACCAGCTCTAAACTTAGCGCACCACGTCCGTACAGTCCTGTCAGCTAAAGCACCTTCACCGTACACAGCACGTATCTTTTTTGTTGCTTGCGAAGCATTTTTGCCTTTACGGTAATAGAAAAGCATCAAGTGTCTAAAACGCACCTGATAAACTTTCATTTTCTTAGGGATGCAAAATTGACACGCATTAAGTAATTTTAAATTTTCTTTCTCAAGAGATAGTTTGAAGTGTATGCTAACCAGAAATATAAGCATATTATATGTGCCATAAATTTAACGTGTTTTAACGTGTTGGAACATGAACGACTAAAAATCGGCATGAACTTTCCGGACAACTCAATACAATAAAGCTTTGTTAGCAAGCGAATTCAAAACGAAAATTACCTACACACTTCAATCTCATCTCAATAAAGACATTTCAAATATAAATGAAGTTTCTCTATATTGTGTGGTTCACACAATCCTTTTCACACTATGTAAAATTAAATATTAGCAAGCGACGTCATAACTCTAACAGACAAACACTTCCCTCCTGACCACAGGTATAAGCCTTTTAACAGTTGCAACTTTAAAACTAATTATATCTACATTACGAACATTAAAAAAATATCATACTCACAGGCACACATCATGAAAACCGGAGTAGGAGCCCAAACACATACGCAACGGTCAAATCCTGCGATACAAAATGTGTTTTTTTGTTATGAAGCAGAGGTCACCTTCATAAAAACCAAACCAACGAGTGACATATAAACGCTACTTTTAGCATATAAGATAAACAGAAAACTTCAAAATTAATTGACCACATTTGGAAATTAAAAGAAAAACATCGCATGAGAGTATCAAGCGCTAAATAATAAAAAGATCCAGCTTTATCAACAGTGCAAAAGTGGACAGCTGATTTTAGAAAGGAACGGAGAGTCTTGAAGATGACCCAATATCTGGACGTCCTGCAACTGCCACTACCGAGGAAAACATTGATCGTGGTCACCACATGGTGAGAGATGACAGGTGATTGACTATAAATCAAATAGCCAATGCTACGTGTATATTCCGTGAGAGAGTTAAGAATATTCTACGTTATGAACTTGGCAAGACGAACGTTTCTGCTCGGTGGGTGTCACGTCTTCTGGCACCTAATCAAAAGTGCGCTAATCTGAACAAATCACGGAAGGAATCTGACATTGGTTTAGTCAGATCTAGCTGGTTTCCTTGAATGTCTCCTGACCCAGTATGAGTGTTCAGCTCATCACTTTGATCCAGTAACAAATAGACAATCCATGCAGTGAGAACACTCCACCTCACCTGCTCCAAAGAAGGCTAAGGTAGTTTCGCCAGCAGGGAAGTTGATTGCCTCAGTTTTGGGGGATACAAAAAGCTTTGTGTTCACTGACTATCTTCAAAACGGCCACATCATCAATGGAGAGTACTATGCTAATTTGCTGAGGCAGTTACGAAAGCTCATCAAGACCAAACTCCCGTGAAAACTGACATAAAGGGTCGTTTCACTTGGACAATGCCCCACCACACAAGTCCTTGGTTTTCAATGTCTACTTTGCGTGACTGTGGCTTTGAACTGGTTGATCACCCATCTATGTCTCCTAATTTCACCTCATATGACTGTCATTTGTTCCTTAACATGAAAACGCACTTGGATGGAACCAGTATCGCAGTGATGATGACGTCATGAGATGTAACCAAATGAAGTTCATTTTTCAACATAGTCCCCCTTGCGGTTCGTACGCAAGGATGGACGTTTCTTTACCAATGGGATCGAAGCACTGCAACAACGACGGAAGAATTCTATGAACCACGGTGTGGGTTATGTTGAAAAATAAACCTCATTTGGTCACATTCCATAAGAGTATCTTGATCGGCCTTGAAAGTCTTCAGTTAAAGATCGTACAATGAACAACTTAATCATGTCGAAGTATGCGGAAGTCTTGTTTTTAGTGAAAGATTATTTTCTTTTAAATATTTCTCAAAATTTTTTCATACCATATATGGAATAATGCGGTGACCGCAGAAGCAATAATAGCTCACGCGACAAGTCAAATCACATTCCTTTATAGAAACATCACCTTACACACACACAGACAAACACCACACACACAGACAAACACCACACACACAGACAAATACCACACACACACACACGCACACACACATACACACTCATGTATACATGCATACAGATATGTACACATATATGTGAGCAAGTATGTATGTGTAGGTTTATCTATGTGTATGTGTATATACCTTCCCATACAGGTCTGGTGCGCGCGCACACGCACACACACACACACAAATACAGAAGCGTGTGAACCTGAAAAAATATCGGGTGTTATACCCATGCAAGAAATAATTTCTCCGACCTTTATATTATCTCAGCAAGGTTTAAGAGAATAATTAATTAGATATTCCCATTAATCAATAACTGTATTGGAACAACACCCAAAACATCTATTACACACGCACACGTACACTCACACACTCACATACACATAGTGTACGCACACATACATGCATGCATATACACACATACACACACACACACATACACACACACACACACTCTCTCTCTCTCTCTCTCTCACACACACACACACACACACACACACACACGTCTGTGTGTATGCGTAATAGCAGTATTGGGTGTGGTTCTAATAGAATAATATCTTTCATAACGTTAATGGACAGTCTTCATTAATTTTTCTCTCAAACCTCAGAAATCCGGATGTAATATGTAAACATTTATAAAATAGTCTTTGACATCTTTTATCAGAATAAAGGTATACAAACAGAGAGAAACCTCACGACGAAAAAAAACATTCAACATGCGACTGTAAAGGCCGCTTGTATCACATAGAAAATGTCACAGATGTGATCAGCAGCAGGTAAAAATGCCATCAAGACATTACCGTCTTGATGGCATTATATATATATATATATACATCCGACGGACTTCTTTCAGTTTCCGTCAACCAAATCCATTCACAAGGCATTGGCCAAAGATCCTCGAAGTGGGACTGAACCTGGAACCATGTGGTTGGTAAGCAAGTTACTTACCACACACCCACATACATATTGTTATATTTCGGGATGGTCTTTTTTTTTTTGCCAAATAAACACACGCACTATATATTCGTTTATTACTGCTCTTATTTTATCTTAAGTCCAATAACAAAGAAAATAAATATTCATTTACATACATATCAAGACAATTTCAACAATTCTTATTTACACACATACATACCAAACTAGTTTCAAACAAGTTTCAACAAATTGTTGAAGCTAGTTTCAACAATCTTTTGTTTATACAATAATATAAACGTATCTCAAACAGCAGTTGCTGACGTCACCTATCTCTAAACCACTGAAATTTTACCTCCGATCAGAACCGGACCTTCAGGGGAAAAAACATACCTTTTAAGAGAATCAAGCAACAGGAACAGTTGATGGCCATCCCCTACATGGAAGTGAACCAGACAGAACGCCAAACTTGACTACCAGAAAGAATAATACTTCATTAGAATTATAATGAATCAAAATTTAGATCCGTTTGGAGAAAAACATAACTACACTGATTCCAAAACATTCCGTTAAAAGCGAAAAGTTCTGCACGCGACGGAAAATAGAATCAACGCAAAATGACAGAAACTAAAACTAAAAAAAACCTTTTCTTTACTCTTTTTTTCTTATTTTTCTCTCTTAACTCAGTATCATCGAACTTTTAATAATCCACATTCTCTATATTTTTCGTCGATCATTTTTGATATTATCTACCCCTGTCATTAAATTTTGTGAACATTTAATCATTTAAACGTGTTTTCTTCTTCGCAATTTAAAATTCTTTAGTTCCCATTGTTTCATATATGTTTGTACCATTGTTAAACAGAAAATTGTTGAAACTAATTTGCAAACTTTCCAACAAAGATTGTATGCAATAATGAGGCCACATTTAAATTAAATGTTTCAGCTAACCGCCACAATTGCACCTGAGGAGGACCTGAGAATCCGCTTGTTACGCCGGGAAACTATGTTGATCGACCAAGAGTTACAGTGTGGTATGGTTTATCATCAAGAGGATTGATTGAAGCATTCTTCTTTGACTCTACTTGAATCCGTTTTCTTGAAATTGCTACAACAGTCTGCCATGCCAAGCATTAGAGAAGACTTTGAAGACAAGGAGTTTTCTTTTCAGCAAGACGGAGTACCCCCACACTACCATAGAGATGTTAGATCCATCCTTGATGAGATCTTGCCAAACAGGTGGATTGGACGACGGGGTTTCGTTGAATACAATCACCAGACCTGACACCACTAGACTATTTTTTATGAGCATACCTAAAAGACAAACTCTACGGTATGAAACCTGCAACAGTCGCTGATATTTTCGATTACCATGCTTTACATTGTCAGAACGGACGTCAGTTTGAAAACAGGCATTGACAAAACAATAAATAATGTCTGTAGGTCCTATTAAATTTTCAAAATGAAATGTATTTTAATAAATACCTACTTTACAATTATTTAAAGTGTGTGTACATTTTTAGAGTTATCCTGTATCTATATATATATATATATATATATATATATATATATATGGTGGGTAAAATTCTCAAGATCCATGGATGAGCTCTCTCCAGCTGTCTTTGTCTCTCATCATCGCTGCCATGTATTGTGTCTCCCAGAGATCAGTGTCTGTCTTTAGGGCATCAGCATATGTCATCCTCCGTGTAAGGGCTCCCACATGAGCACTGAGTACAGTGTCAACCATGAATGACAGAAAGGACGTCCAGCTAATCTCAGTCTCCTCTGTGTCATTTTCGAGTTAACTATTGGGAGGCTCTCGTACAGCTCTGAGTACTTCATCCTCAGTATATACTGATTAATGTTCAGAGCCATCCTCAGCATTCTCATGTAGCACCCATCCACCACCTGAGTAAGTTTCTTGGTCAGTGTCCAAGTCTCAGACCCGTACAACAGCACAAACTCCACTGCAGCAACGGAGAGACAGATCGTCAGGTCTTTACGGAGGCCTGACTTCCATAAAGATCTCAAGCTGTGTCATGCCACGCAGGTTTTACTCTTCCTCTCAGCTATATCACCTTGCTACCAGATGCAGGAAGTCTTCAACCATCTCTAGAGGGTTCCAGCCTACATTCATAATCCTCTCTGGCTTCTCAACGTTCCCTACCGGATACTTCGTCTTAATTTCATTATATATATATGTAATACACACACATATATTTATATACATATATACAGATACATACATATATATGCATGCATATATATATATATATATA
>NC_068986.1:47937256-47940748 GCF_001194135.2 Octopus bimaculoides
TACATATAAAATTTAATAAATGGAGTAATACGCATATGTTAAATGAATTCTTTTATTTCCGACATATGTTTCGAAGATTACAAATGTGTCCTTCCAAAGGAATAAGTGATGTTGATAAAGATGTAATCTTCTCTTCGGGGAAATACATAAGATCCAACGTAACCGTAAGACATTTTAACCGAATGTGATAACTGTGGGTATAGAAGATTGCTACATATCTTATTTGAAAAAAACCGTTGGGAGTTCCAACGCTACGAGATAGCACGTTGGACAAGGAGGGAAGAAAAGAAGGAAAAGAAGAAAATTAGAATTTAGAATGGGAAGTCAATAAAATGATTTAAAACTCGATTTGTAATCTTCGAAACATATGTCGGAAATAAAAGAATTCATTTAACATGTGCGTATTACTCCATTTATTAAATTTTATATTTACTCAAATACCCCAAACTAACGGAGTTTCTACCTCATAAACAGGAGTTACATCACAGTCATTCTGTGATCTTTGCTACCCTGGTATCTATTAACCAATTTATTTTGTCGGAGTTAATTGTTAACTAAGAGAAAATAAATACATATAATCATGTATATATATACATATATACATACACACATATATCTATATGATATGGAATACCCCAACGTGCTCGCGCACTCCCACTCACGCACACGTCTTCTGAAAGACATGTTCCTTCTAAGTATAACGTAATCTAAATGGTAGAGGGAGTGGTCTGCTTCGAACCAACAGCTGTTGCGGATGCGACACTTTGACGGGTATTATGTTGCCTCTTTTTTTTTCCTTGCTGAAAGGCAGACTCCGCTCCAAATAACATAAGCTCTAGCTACTCCACCACTTCCAAATGGAAAAAGGAAATAAAAAATAAAAGAGAAGTATCTTTTTACTAGTTGTATCAGTTAAGTTGAATCAATAAATCCTTGACGTCGTTGATGATGTCACTTATCTCTTGAGCACCCTGGAAGACCATCCCAAGAAGCACAAGCTATAGTTACTCACTGTTTCCAAGAAAACATCATTATATGGGTTAAATCATGTTAAAAGACTGCTGTCGCCCTTAACAACATCACTTGATACTGAGCGTTGAAATATAGACCGCCTCATTTATATCTCGACACATTTAGCATTTATTAACATGAGACGAGCAACTAAAGGATATATGGAAGAAGCTATTGTAACACTATACTTCACAGAAAGGAATTATTGAGGAGAAAATACTGAGGTATGCTTAGCAAAGTGGGCACTAATGTAAATGATGCAAAAAAATCTAAGAAAACATAATTAAAATTATACTCTGAGGACGAGAAACATCTCTAAAGGTGTAATCGATTGAATAAATATCAGATTTTAAAACATAAGTACTGAAGCAAGTAAAAGAAGCAGTCTAATTCTGGTCAAGAAAGAGTAGGAAGACAACACAGGAATTTAAATTGAATAATATAGATGCGAATGCAAGCGGCGTAAAGATCTCTGGAGTAAGTAACATTATTCGACAAGGTCTATAATTCAAAGATCAGCGAGTCTTTCCAGCTCGAACTGCTACTGCTTCGCATTGAGAGGTCACAACTCCGGTACTACGGACATGTGATTAGAATGTCGCAAGAAAGAATCGCAAGACGAATTCTTGAAATCGAGCCAACCGGATGGAAATTTAAGAGTAGACCCAGAACGGCTGTACCAAAGCGTCTCATACTCAGGAAGCACTAGTTAATGTTGGCAGCTGTCATGAAAGCATATGACGGTTGAATCAGATGATAAAAGTTGCTTTAAAACGCCGAAAAGGTTGACTGTTTCCTTTTTGTGTGCTCATCAAAACATATAACTAAGTCTTTCGTAAGTCGTCGGTCCGAGTGTTTAAACAATTGTGTTATTTAATTAAGAATGAGAGGACGTAAATAACACGTCAAATGCAAGACAAAAACCAAATAGGTTTGGTTTCACACCATATTTGATCTTGCAGAATATATTATCATTTTACAAACAAAATAAGTTCACTTTGCAGCCATGTGGCTTCGGGTTCCATCCCACTGCGCGGTACCTTGCACAAGAGTCTTATATTATAGCTCCGGGCCGACCTGTGCCCTGTGAGTAAATTTGGTTGATGGAAACTGTGTGGAAGCCCGCTATATATATATATATATATATATAAATTTCCTAGATTCAGAAGCTGGTACTTAAATAGTAAAGCACCACGGTCAGGTCGATGGTAGTGCTATTGTGTACAAACAGTATTTAAGGACAAATACGTACTTACTAAAGTAAACACGGATTGTACTCCAGTTGTGCATACAGTGACAAATGGCTGACTGAATGCACAACGAGGCATCAAGGCCATGCATGGCTACACTCACTGCACCTGTTGTACTGCACTCTATAGTCTCTAGATCCAAACACATTGTTATTTGTTAACATACAATGTGTGTGCGTATACACACACACACACACACACATATATACGTATGTACGTATGTATGTATGTATGTATGTGCCACATGTGTCTTTAAGATCGTGTTTGTACCTCATAGTTTAACAATCGATGTTGATTTGTCTACGTCCTCAAAACTTAGCAGTCTAGCAAAAGAGATTGTCAGAAAAAATACCAGATTTAAAAAACATAAATACTGGGATCAGTTTGTTTGACTATACCTTCTAAGGCAGAGCCCCAGCATGGCCACAGTCCAATGATTGATACAAGTAAAAGATAAAAGAATTCAAACAATTTATGAATGTAAGTGTTATAGTCCCTTTAAGTATTATTTGCTCCTGTAAATACAACTGGAGCAAATAATCTTTCCGCTAAAGACACAAGTCTTGAAATTTTGGAGGAGGGGACTAGTCGATTACATCGACCCTAGAGCTCAGCCGGTACTTATCTTATTGCCTTCGAAGGAGATGAAAGCGGGTAGCCGGCCTCGGCGGAATTTGAACTCAGAACGAAAAGCCGGAAGAAATGCCACTAAACATTTCGTGCGCCGTGCTAACGGTTCTGCCAGCTCGTTACCTTAAACTGGAGTAAATAGTACATAATCTCACAACTGTGTTTTTGAATATTCATACTAACAAAGAGGTGGTGAGCTGGCCGATTCGTTAGCATGCAGGGCAAAATGTTTGGTGTCATCCCGTCTGTCTTCGTGTTCTAAGCTCAAATTCCGTCGGGTTCGACTTTGCCTTTTATCCTTACCGGGTCGATAAAATAAGTACCAGTTGAACACTGAGGTCGAGGTGACAAGGCCAACTGTTTAAGGGGAGGGAACTGCTGGCCTTGTACCAAAATGTGAATTCAATATTTATACTAGGAAGAGGAGTGGCTGTGTGGTAAGTAGCTTGTTTACGAACCACATGGTTCTGGGTTCAGTCCCTACTATAGCCTCGGGCCGACTAAAGCCTTGTGAGTGGATTTGGTAGACGAAAACTGAAAGAAGCCCGTCGTATATATATATATATATGTATATATATATATATATATATATGTATGTATG
>NC_068986.1:47941349-47951561 GCF_001194135.2 Octopus bimaculoides
ATTACCAGACCGGGCGCTGTGAGTGTTTATTGAGCGAAAACACCTAAAGCTCCACGAGGCTCCGGCAGGGGATGATGGCGAACACTGCTGTACTCTTTCACCACAACTTTCTCTCACTCTTACTTCCTGTTTCTGTTGTGTCTGCAATTCAAAGGTTCAGCCTTGTCACACTGTGTCACGCTGAATATCCCCGAGAACTACGTTAAGGGTACACGTGTCTGTGGAGTGCTCAGCCACTTGCACGTTAATTTCACGAGCAGGCTGTTCCGTTGATTGGATCAACTGGAACCCTCGACGTCGTAAACAACAGAGTGCCAACAACTGTATATGTTGTACATAATAAAAGAGAATGAATTAACGAATAAAGGGAAATGCTCAAAGACTTTATCTGTATGAAAAACAATAGTTAATTTAGTTTTAACATTAATGCATAGAACATTTAGAGAAACTTAGTGCGATAATTCTGGTATCAAAAATAAAACATCATTAACCAGGATGCTTAATAATTAAACCCCACCTCTTTATTCTAGTACAATGCTTGTCAACCATTTTTTGCCTATGGATTCCTTTAATTCCTACTTTACTCCACCGGACCTCCATAGTCATTTGGTGTATATAAAAAAAAACAACATTTTACTGTATTTTTATAATTAAATATTATTAGGAATTAGGCGCAAGAGTGGCTGTGTGGTAAGTAGCTTGCTTACCAACCACATGGTTCTGGGTTCAGTCCCACTGCGTGGCACCTTAGGCAAGTGTCTTCTACTATAGGCTCGGGCCGACCAAAACCTTGTGAGTGGATTTCGTAGACGGAAACTGAAAGAAGCCCGTCGTATATATGTATATATATATATGTTTGTGTGTTTGTGTGTCTGTGTTTGTCCCCCACCATCGCTTGACAACCGATTCTGGTGTGTTTACGTCCCCGTATCTTAGCGGCTCGGCAAAAAGAGACCGATAGAATAAGTACTAGGCTTACAAAGAATAAGTCCTGGGATCGATTTACTCGACTAAAGGTGGTGCTCCAGCATGGCCACAGTCAAATGACTGAAACAAGTAAAAGAGTAAAAGAGTAATTATATTTAAAAATTTTAATATTTTGTGCATTGTATAGACATAAAGCAATTTATTGCGCACAAAATTTAGCAATAACATTTTATAAGGACCCCCCCCCCAAGGGCCATATGAATCCCCAAGGGTCATATGGATCCCCAAGGGCTATATGAATCCCTAAGGACCATATGGACCCCTGTTGAAAACCACTAGTACATACCTTCCTTTAACACAAACACATACAAATGTAGGCGCGCTCATATTTCCATGTATGTTGTTGCGCTCTAAGTTGAATCTTTGGCAACTTAATTTTTGTAAACTACTCCTAATATGCAAAAAGTATATAAAACAAAACAGAGGTATATAAAATTACTTTGGTAAAACAGAAACTGGGGTGTATTAAATTTCAAAACTCTCCAAAAGTGTTAATACGTAATCTTAAACTTCTTAAAGTATCAGCATTGTTAGAATTTTTTCTTATACTTAAAACAGTGACCACGATTCTATCTCAATTTTCGTTATCTCTTAATTTAATCGCTTTTATATCCTTTCATTAAGACTTATCGACTTACTGAACAATCTACACTCTTCTCTTATCGGTGTCTTGTTTTACAGTGAACTATCATTTACATTCATACAGGTATAACAAACGAAAAAAAAAAAGAAAAAAAACGTTTCTCGCTTGTGGAAGATGCTCACCGAGACTGGATGCACAGGTGTACCTAGGTTCTAAAGTTGGGTGATCTAGCACAAAAACAGTCCCCAGACAAGTAATAGATAATTTCAGATTTATTCAATTTTTTAAAATTCCGTACTTAAAATCAAAGCCCAAGAAAAAGAAATTTTACAGTAACCCCAGAATGTTTATTATATTTAAAAATGTGCTATGTAATTAAATATTTTACACTTTTCAAAGATGCAATATGGAACTACCATTTTCATCTTGCATTATTCTCGCTAAGTTATCTACCACTTAAATTCACCACATTAGCAGTTTATCTTTCAATGTCGTGCACACAATATAACATTCTAACGTCGCTTTTTTCGGAACGAAGGTATGGTCTCATGTGCTCAAGCCAACCGACGAGACATTCAGCAACTACCATAGCTATTGTTAAGATTTTTTTTAAATATGATACACTAATAGAATTTGTCATTGGCAATAAGGAATTTAAATTTCTTATGTGTTTCTGGACATTTTTGAATTTGCCATGTTATTGGTGTTCATTTGTATGTATTTTTAAAAATGAAATAACTCTCGCATGATTTCATTTCGACTGTGAATGGTACCAGAATATATGGTGGTTAAAAATTTTGAATCGTTACTAAAATGCTTTAAATCTAAAGCATTAAATATGAAAGTTATATTGTATACACTTTTATTCTTTTACTTGTTTCAGTTATTTGACTGCAGCCATGCTGGAGCACTGCCTTTAGTCGAGCAAATCGACCCCAGGACTTATTCTTTGTAAGCCTAGTACTTATTCTATTGCTCTCTATTGCCGAACCGCTAAGTTACGGGGACGTAAACACACCAGCATCGGTTGTCAAGCGATGCTGGGAGGACAAACAGACACACAAACATACACACACACATACATATATATACATATATATATATACGACGGGTTTCTTTCAGTTTCTGTCTACCAAATCCACTCACAAAGCCTTGGTTGGCCCGAGGCTATAGTAGAAGATACTTGCCCATGGTGCCACGCAGTGGGACTGAACCTGGAACCATTTGATAGGTAAGCGAGCTACTTACCACAGCCACTCCTGTATATAGGGAGAATCATACTGCTTTAATATCCAATACACTCAGTGGTTGTATTTCCACTCATATTTTTTCTTTTCCAAAATTTTCGTAACTTTTGCAACCTTGTGAATGGATATTAACTCTGTCCGTTACCGGAACTGCATTCCTTTTGTTTGCTTGTGCGCATGTGTGTACGTCAGCGGACAGAGTCAACATCCATTGACAAGGTTGCAAAAGGAACGAAAATTTTGTAAAAGAAAAAATTTGAATAATAAATGAGTAGAAAATGAACCGGTGTATTAGATATTAAGGCAGTATGACTCTCTCCAGACACAATAAAACATGCTTCAACACACGAATTCACATAAAGAATCTTGCAAACCAGATACAAAAGCGAAGTTATATTGTATATTTTTGCTCCAAGACTTTTAGTGATATTTGAAATAGAATCTAAACACACAACGTAGGATTCATTTATGAATTCTTTTTAACATGAAATATTCCTTTGTTCTTTCCGGTTTCATTATGGAACCTTTGACCTTTCCTGTCTCTTTGAGCTGCTTGTATTCCGTATCAATAACACATTTTCAAGCCAATTTAGTTACTACGTTCTCAATCAGTTTGAATTGTCATCCATACATACTTTTGCATGTTTTTCATTTTTTTTTTTTCGAAAAGCTGAATCAAATGAGAAATCGTTATCAAATCTGAACTACTTTTCTATAGATATATTGATAAGCTAGCAGCCTTATCTACCATTTCAAAATTAATAATTCATGAAAGCTGAGTTTCCAGTATACTCTTTGCCGCTAAGAATTCTCTATCAGTATTGGTAGAGCAACTACTATTACTGGTGTCAAGCTTTGTAATATGCTAATTTCATAAGCAGAATTATAGGAACAAGGATCAAATAGCCCTTAATTGCGAATTTCTATTTCCGCCGTAGCGGAAGCACAGTCAATAGCAGAACGTATGAGAAGGGGTAACAACATCAACCGTGATCCAGTAGCGATGGAATCAACTGTTGACTCTTCATTACCCGCAAGAGGCACACACACAGACAATACAAGAACAACACAAGAATGGAGGAAAATAAACGAATGAAACAAGATGACAGGAAAAAAAGAATGGATGGATGAAATGACGGCCACTAGAAACCCAACACTCCCAGCGATCTCGTTGAAACTTGTTGTTTAAACATCATTTATACAGTCAATGAACAATATTAAAGTCTCTGAAACAATTTTAACATCATTAGCTCTTCCATTTAATCGTTTCTGGATATATGGTTCGGAGACTTACCGTAGCAGACAATCCGTCGATATCGACTTCTCTTCCCATATTGACGACATTCCTTCCAAAACTCTCTTCCAGTATATCGAAGTTCTCCCTTGACATGAGTGAACATTTCACATGAGAGGACACCTCCTCACAATCCGAAGTGCCCAGTGTCCACTTTTACCAAAGAGTTCAAATTTTCAATCTCCTTTCTCACTGTTTCGTTCGCGTCATTATACAACACCATAAAGTATTTTTCTCAGGGTAGGTGGGGGAATTTTTGGCTGCCGTGTGTCTGCAAGACTGGTTGTGTAGGATGAGGACTGGTGTCTATAGAGGGAGTAGGGTAGAGTGGGACAGGGGGTCAACATCAGCAGTTTGTGTCCTCCTTTTTCACCCTTTTCTTCCGGCCGTTTCCCATTCATCCTTGGGTTTATCCTCCGCTTTGTCTTTTATTCCTTATTGCTGGGTTCTCCTTCGCTTACTCCTTTGCAGAACTTGTTACCGCAGGAGGAGAAGGTGCGGTTTCTTTTCCAAGTGATAGTGTCGCCGGTGCCTTTACGGGTGGTGGAGGGCATTCCGCTCATATGTGGCCTTTTTGGCCACACTTGTAGCAACGTGGCTTCCTGCCCTCCACCATAATCCTAAGTATCACTTCTTCGCCCACTGTTATGGTCTCTACTATCTTCTTCAGGTCCTCCGGGGCGGCCTGGATAACCATCTCCACGCGCTGCCCTTGCAATTTCTTTGTGCTGTTCTAGTTGCTTGGAGGACCACAATCTTTTCCTCGAGACCTAGCAGTATTGCTGCCACCAGCCAAGCCACATCCACCTTCAGAGGTATTTCTTCCACCCTTACCCTGGAAGAACGCCTTCCAAAGTAAATGGGTAGAAGTACCACCTCGTCAGTCTTCAGTGAGGTTACTGAATGCTGCTTGGCTTTTGCTTCGGTAAGAAACCGCACCTCCACTGTCGCAAACTTCCTCCCTTTGGCAAGGTAAGTAATATCCTGCCAGATAGGTTTCAGGACTCTCTCTACTTGTGTCATTGCCGTCTCTATTTTATTCATTTTAGGAATATAAGTTCTGTACACTATCGTCCTTTCGTTAGTTGTCATTGTAATCTCGTTGGGAGAGGATCAGCTTAACATCGTGCCCCTCCCTACGTAACATTTCCTGTATTTCTCTAGATCCCTCCTCTCAATACTTATCACTTCACTGTAACCTCTGGTCACAGCTGCAAAGTCCTTCTTACCTTCCATTTTCTTGTCAATAGAATTTATCGTTCTTAACTCCTCTTCAGACGTCGTCAAATCTGAAAAACTTAAATTTTCATATTCCAGGTTGAAGCAAAAATTACGACGTTTCCCCCTTCGCACAAAGGGGAAAACGTTAACAATACTGCTGCAAGATAGCAAAACAAGGTGTTTTAACAACACAAAACAACTATTTAATAGTAATTAAATTTAACAAATAGTACTTACAATAAATTACCAATGAGAGGATGGAATCAACTGTGTGTTCCCGTTCATTTTAATTGCAATATATAGTGAAAACAAAAACGGACAAGTTCACATAAAACTCATACATGCCATATGACTGACAGTTTTCACTATTTAAACAAATGTACAGCATTTGTTATTCATTAATAGTTCAATACACGACAACTGAAAATTCTAAAAGATTGCCTCTATTGCAAACTCTCTGGACACTCTTCTAGTACCACAAAAGTTTTTGAGAGGTTAATGTAAAATATTTGGCATGACTTCGTTGTTCTCTTAATACTGAAATTCGAAGTAAACTATCAGAAAACGGTAAAAACACTCAAGTGTTCCAAAAATCTATTATAAACACAGTTTATAAAACTTCTGATATTTGGTGGCCAAACTATACTGGATAGATCCATTTACAAATTTAACGCATTCTTTGCAGCTAGTTTGATTACTAAAAGTATGTTAATTGGTCTACTCAGTTTATTTTAGCCACTAATTATGAATGGGTTTATAAGAAGTGTGTTAGTGGATAGTTACGGGGAATGTACAGTTGCTGAGGAAACTCCAAACATAATTGGAATGCGCGGTACGTACGACTGTTTCTTCCGTTGTCTGTGGATATAGTGTATATAATATTTATATTCATCATATGGTGCATTTATAAAATTTTACCATAAGACAGATTTTTTTTCTTTACGGTAACTGTAGTGAATTTGCGTTTAGAAGTTCAAATATGTCGCAAGCATATTTTAACTAACCTAAAGTTCATTCACCATAACATACAGAGTTGGCGAAAGATCTATTCTATAATACACTATTTGATTTCGGTATCACACACAGATGAGATCAAGATGAGATCGAAATATAAGTAGGTGATTAGGATTTTACAATCTTTATCATGTTCTATATTATTCTGATTCATTACGCTCTGAGTGCAAATCCTGCGATGGACAATTTTGTCTTTTATCCTTTCAGGTTGATAATACAAACTATCACCAAGTACTGGGGGTTCGAGATGTTGACTAAAACCCTCCCTTAAAAATTGTTGGCCTTGTGCCTAATGTTATTTTCATTACTATGTATTAAATGCAAAATAGGTCAAACACGATGCTACAGTTGGTTTCAATTAAAATAAAACCCACTCTAGTTAGTATTGGTGTCCATAGTACAAACGAACCCCATCCTCAAAATTGCTGGCCTTGTTTCTAAAACAGAGGCAATTTTCCTTCTTATTGTTATTATTATTATCGTTATAAGGTCACGCATGACTGCATAGTTGAAAAGTGAACTTCTCAACCATGTGGTTTCGAGTTCAGCCCTATTATCTAACACCTCGAATAAGTGTCTTCTGCTATAGTCCAAGGCCAAACAAAACGATGTAAGTGGGTTTAGTAAACGACAGCCGGACCAAGCCCATCGTGTGTGTGCGCGCGCGCATTAGTATCTGTTTTTCTTTGTCTTGACGTCATATGATAGTTATAAACGACTGTCACACATATAAACCATGTCTCTCGTTTCCCGTCTTCCATGAAAACATGTCCAATCATGAGGTGAGAAAATATTAACTTACTTGGAAACCGGTGAGGGTTAGCAACTGGCCATAGAAAATCTGATTCAAGGAGTTCTATCTAATCCAGGCAAGCAAAGTAAAGTGAACGTAAAACCGACAGTGTCATTATGATACCAATGTACAGATAACAAACTCCACTTTCCAGTTCATAACAATTTACTTATAAATTGTATCTTTTTTCCGAGAAAATGCGACATAAAAGGCGGCATGCGACTTTTGATGTCTTTCATGAAAAACATCGATACAAAATATATGTTATACTATAAATAACAATCCATAAAGTAGTCGTTCTGTAGTTAAACTTCATATCGTTGTAGTGCGCTTCAATAATTAGTCAACTAATCAATAATCAAAATATAATGATTATTTCTGAATCAGACAGGTTTTCTGTAGTTACACAAACTCTTTGGATCTCTCGTTGACGATATAGAAAATGATGACAATGATGATCATCATCCTTATTTAATGTCCACTTTTCCATGCTTAAACATGGGTCTGATAGAATTTGTTGAGGCAGGTTTACAACAGCCAGATGATGCCCTTCTTGCACATTTTGTCTCCAAATTTCACCAGTTTCCAAACAAGTTAATATTTCCCCATTGCTTTACGTTTTCCAATGGCGGTGATGCTCATTTGCAACCAGCACATGACGTCAAGACAAAGATACATACATGTCTGTGTGCTTAAAAGTTCTTGGCTTTAAGGGCATCACGAAAGGCCTAGCTGGAGGCCCAACTTTTAGAGTTCTTTTAGGGCTTAGAAAAGTGAAGGACTGCCGCAATAAGTCTGAGAGGGGAATATGTTGACTAAAATCATGATTAAGTGATCCTCGTGCATTTTTTTTAATTCTAAGCGAGGAACTTTTCATCACCCTCTCGCATACATACATACACACGCGCATATACATTACATATATATATATATATATATATATATATATATATATATATATATATATATATATATATGGGTGTGACTGCTTGGTAAAAGCTTGCTTCCCAACCACATGGTCCCTGGTTCACTCCTGCAGCATGTCTTCTACTATAGCCTCGGGTGACCAAAGCCTGAGTGGATTTGGTAGATGGAAACAGAAAGAATCCCATCGTATGTGTGTATGTATATATATATAGATAGATAGATAGGTAGATATAAATGTGCGTGTATGTGTGTATATCTATGTGTCTGCACATGTCCCCCTTGCCGCTGCTTGACAACTGGTGTTGGTGTGTTTATATCCCCATAATGTAGCAGTTCAGCAAAAGAGACCGATAAGATAAGTACAAGGCTTTAAATTATACAAGTCCTGGGATTCATTTGTTTGACTAAAACCCTTCAAGATGGTACCCTAGCATGGCCACAGTCATCACTGTGTGATGAAGACTTCACAGCAAGACTAAATGCTTATGGATATAGATGCAGGCATGGCTGTATGGTAAGAAGCTTGCAAGGCGACGAGCTGGCAGAAACGTTAGCATGCCGGGCGAAATGCTTAGCGGTATTTCGTCTGCCATTACGTTCTGAGTTCAAATTCTGCCGAGGTCAACTTTGCCTTTCATCCTTTCGGGGTCGATAAATTAAGTACCAGTTATGCACTAGGGTCGATGTAATCGACTTAATCCCTTTGTCTGTCTCCTCTATGTTTAGCCCCTTGTGGGCAATAAAGAAATAAGAAGCTTGCTTCCCAATCACACAGATCCAGTTTTAGTCCCACTGCATGGCACCTTGGTCGAGTATCTTTTACTATAGTTTCAGGCCAATCAAAACCTTGTGAGTGGATTTGGTAGATGGAAACTGAAAGAAGCTGAGTGTGTGCATGTCTCCCCCTCCACCACTTGACAACTTCTGTTGGTGTGTTTATGACCCCATAATGGTTCAGCAGAAAATGATAGAATAAGCACCAGGCTTCAAAAAGAGTACTGGCGTTGATTCATTCAACTAAGATTCGCCAAGGCGGTCCCTCAGCATGGCCACAGTCTAATGACTGAAACAAGTAGAAGGTAGAAGATAATTCTACATATTTATTTCATATTTTGTTAGTCTGCAGAGTTTTAAGAATCCCTGATTGTAATTCAGAGTGGGATGGACTGATACTTGTCTGATTTATTCAGAATACATTAGAGAGGTTAAACATTTTCAAAAAGTACTTCTACACCTCAGCTGATTATGGAATTAAATAATATTCTACCATAAACTCTATACGGGAAGGTGAAATTAAATGTAATGATAGACAGTTTTAGAAAGAACATTTGACTTTCTCCTTTTACAAGGATAAGCAATACATCTTAGTATTATGGCAAATAGCTGTGACCAATTCACCTATAAGATAACTTCATTGTCTTCTTTATCACCACTGGTTGCCATACTTTATTTCAATTATATTATATTACAAAAGAAAATTCAACACTACAGTGGTCAATAGCACATCATACGTTTTATACATGGGTGTATTATCTTCTGGCACCTGATCTTTTACAATTATTTTGTTCAGTTGAAATTAAACCCTTACAATAGATACACAATTTGGTACACAGCATAAGAAATCTAAGACATAGTCGCCCATATACGAAATAGAGTGGTTCTTTGTTAATTGAAGATGCAAAGATGATCTGATAAAAATAAATTTACAGGAAAAATGATACGTTGCTAGTTTAGATCATATATACATACATGCACACACGTGTATATACATTCACATACACACAACTAAATAGGTAGACAGATAGGTAGATAGGTATGCATACATACACACATACATACATACACTCAATTATGTCTTTGAAATCAATGTTTGCAGATATTTAAAATTTGTATTGCCACATTGAAATAAATCTTTGAAAGCATAAGTAACCCTTCATAATGCCACTAAATTTCAATGACAGACATTTAATCTGATGGCTGTGTGGTAAGTAGCTTGCTTACCAACCACATGGTTCTGGGTTCAGTCCCACTGCGTGGCACCTTGGGCAAGTGTCTCCTACTATTGCCTCAGGGCAACCAAAGCCTTGTGAGTGGATTTGGTAGACGGAAACTGAAAAAAGCCAGTTGTGTGTGTGTGTGTGTGTGT
>NC_068986.1:47951762-47952730 GCF_001194135.2 Octopus bimaculoides
TTGGTTTGCTCGACTAAAGGTGGTGCTCCAGCATGGCCACAGTCAAATGACTGAAACAAGTAAAAGAGTAAAAGAGTATCATACATCAAGGTTTTCTTAATTAATTGATCTTTTTCCTCCCCATTAGCAAAAAAAAAAATATTTTGAGCCTAGTCAAAGGTAATCAATATTTGTTTGATATTGGTTTCAAATTTGGGCACAAGGCCAGCAGTGTCAGGGAAGGGTGAAAATTGATTACATGAACCGCAGTATTCAACTGGTACATATTTTATCAACCCCAAAAGAATGAAAAGCAAAGTCAACCTGACAGAATTTGAACCCAGAACATAAAGAGGGATGGAATGCTGTTAAGCATTTTGCCCAGAATGATTCTGCCAGTTTTCAGCCTTATATTTGTTTGATGTTAAATTCAAATTTTGGCACAAGGCCAGCAATTTTGGGAGAAGGGGTAAGTCAATTACATCGATCTAGTATTGAACTGGTATTTTAATGACCCCGAAAGACTGAAAGGCAAAGTCAACATTGCAGAGTTTGAACTCAGAACATAAAGATGAACGAAATGCTACTGAGCAGTTTGCCTGATGTTCTAACAATTCTGCCAGCTCACCACTTTAATATTTGTTTAATATTAATATCTAAATGCCAATGTTGATTTCATGTATTTATATAAAGTAGAAGAAAAATGTGTGACAGGCGTGGGAGTGGCTGTGTGGTAAGTAGCTTGCTTACCAACCACATGGTTCTGGGTTCAGTCCCACTGCATGGCACCTTGGGCAAGTGTCTTCTACTATAGCCTCGGGCTGACCAAAGCCTTGTGAGTGGATTTGGTAGACGGAAACTGAAAGAAGCCCATCGTATAATATGTATATATATATATATGTATATATGTATATGTATATGTTTGTGTGTCTGTGTTTGTCCCCCCAACATCGCTTGACAAACCGATGCTGGTGTGTTTACATCCCCGT
>NC_068986.1:47952740-47966561 GCF_001194135.2 Octopus bimaculoides
TGCTCCAGCATGGCTGCAGTCAAATGACTGAAACAAGTAAAAGAGTAAAAGAGAGTAAAGAGAGAGTACCTGTAAGACATCAACTGAAACAGTATAACTACAGGAAACTGAGCTGAGAAAAGTGTTGAATTGATGATATTAGAGATGGAACAGAAGAAGAGGGGTAATAGAGAGCTTAAATCACAACAACCAAGAGTGTTTTGTGAGCATATCAGGTTCTGGTTACAGCCTCAAGGCTCACGAAGAAACATGATCATCATAAAAAAATAATAATAAAAATGAAAAAAAACAAACAAATTCTCTATCTACAGACACGTGCTATAGACATGTTACACAGATGAGTGTAAATTATGTAATAATTGGGAACTTTTATTCTCTGTAATTACACATATGATAATGAGAATGATTATAAGGACAGCTGAGAAAATGACGAGGTGATGAGAAGGAGGAAGGTATAGAAGCAAGATGAAATGAAGAAAATACAACATAATCATAATCAATATACTTGGAATGCTTGAAAATATAAACACACTATTTATTTATCTATTTTTGTAGATTCTTCCCGATTTCATTTATTCATTTTCTTCAAAATGAACTCTAAATTCCTTTATATTAATTCTGCCTGATTTCCTTTTTTACAATTTAACATGCATTATATATATATATATATATATATATTATTTAAAAGAGTTTCAACTCTGTCTGTTTTATTTATATTCTTATAAAATTAATGTGGGATATTGAATATGGAATATATAATATAAATAGTAAAATGAAACGAAGTATTGAATGTCTTATTGAATATAGGAAATATTGAGTATTAAATACTTCATTTCATTTTACTATTTATATGATATATTCCATATTCTATATCCCACATTAATTTTATAAGAATATAAGTAAAACATAAAAAATAGACAGAGTTGGAACTCTTTTAAATAATATATTCCTCTATACAGGATCATAAAAAACCCTTTTTTATATTTTTATTTTTATTCACACACACACACACACATATATATATTATATACACACACACACACACAGATACAAGTAGAATTATGTATACAACACTATAGCTCAAATTTTGAATCATCATCATCATCATTTAATGTCTGTTTTCCATGCTGGCATGGGTTGGATGGTGGGAAATAGTTCCATTCCTAAACCCCCACAACCTTTATGCATTGTGGCTTCCAACAATATAAAAACAAAAGCAAAACAAGATATGCTTGTCTGTTGAGGTTCCATAATCCAATGGTTGACTGCTGTTTCCACAAGAGAATTAGTTTTAAAATCAACTTTAAAAAAAAGGGTTTTTAAATATTTTATTGAAAATTCATAAATATTTTGAATTTTTAAGTATAAAATAAAACTGCATATCAAAAGACTACAAACGTTTGCAAGGTTTGAAGGACAATTTAAAAGAGATAATCTTAGGTTAAATAATTAAGCTTTGGAACAAAAACAAAAACAAAACACGGTCTTGAAAATCAGACCAATACAAGTTCTTTATCATCTCTTAAATGGTTCCGAGCCAGCGTTTCCATTATAAAGATCATATTACTTGCTTGAGGAGAAAAAGCAAGACTTTGTTCAAAAGATTTCTGGAAAAATGCTTCTATTGCTGGGTTTTTGTGTCCGTAAGTGCAAGCACAATGACTTCTGGAAATGAAAATGTTAAATCAAATTTAAAGAGATTTCAGAAGGCAAAATTCTTACGAAACTACTTTAACACAGAATTAATGTTTATCACCACTTAAACATGGCTGTTCTGTAGGAACCAACATTACTGCTATTTTTAACCCCAGGAGGACACTTCCTCCACTTGGTTATTTGATGCAATCTCACTCGATAAATACTGCAAACAAGAGAGTGGACACCTACAATCTTCTAGCCACAACATCAAACTATATAGTTTCAAGCTCTTTGTGGTCATCCTCAGTGGTGGATACTTGCCCACTAGAGACAGCAGTGGTTCACTCCAGAACTACTGCTATCTCGAGTGGGCAAGTATCCACCACTGAGGTTGACCACAAAAAAGGTCAAAACTGTAGAGTCTGGTGGTCCTGCCATTGCTGGAAGGTGGTAGGAGTTCACTCCCCTGCTTACAATATATATCAGACGCAGACTGCATCGAATTATCAGCTGGAGTAGGCGTCCTCCTGTGGCTAAAAATAGCAGTAATGTCGGTTCCTACAGAACAACCAAGTTTAAGTGGTGATAAACATTACTTCTCAGTATAGTTACTGCTCACATCACATATTGAAAATTTCAAACTAACTAATTTGTATGTTACTTTAACTCACTTCCAGCAATATCACATCATCATACGCTGTAACTAAATTAATTTTGCAAGAACCACATGACAATAACTCACTGAACTACTTGGGCAACAGAACAAGTACTGCACTGAACCCTTACACAAAATGTGTTATTTAGTTTTCTATAGGTGCTGGTACGACTATGTGGTTAAGAGGTTTGCTTCCCAACTATGAGATCTTGGGTTCAGTCCCACCGCATGGCACCTTTGGCAAGTGCATTTTGCTAAAGGTCCTGGGTGACCAAAACCTTCTGGCTGAATACAGTAGACAGAAACTGAAAGAAACTCATTTTGTATGTATGTGTATACCCTTGGCTGGACATCACATGATGGTTGTAAACAAGTGAGGTTGTTCACTTTGCAACTATATTGTTTTGGATTCAGCCCCAGTGGGTGGCACCATGGACAAGTGACATCCATTATAGCCCTGGGCTGACCAATGTCTTGTGAGTGAATTTTGTAGACAGAAACTGTGCAGAAGCCCATCATGTGTGTGTGTGTGTTTGTGTGTGTGTGCAAATGTGTTTGTGTGTATGTTTGTGTATGTACCCCTGCCACTTGTATCTCTGTTGAAAGAGATATTGTTGTTAGTAAGAAAGAAGATAAAAATCTCTTTCTGTCAGGTAATTGGCCCTGCTCAATATGTAGGAAAGGAGTTGGAAGAAATTCCATTCGCTGCATCCAGTGTAAACTATGGACACAAAAGAGATACAGTGGTATCACAGGTAGATTAACAGATAAAGTAGTCTTTGTGTTTGGCAGATGTACATGAACAATAAGCAAAAGAGCACACAGGACTCAGATTCTCAGGAGGCTCTCTTGAGGTTGTAGATAGTTTCTGTTACCTAGGTGACCAAATTAGCAATGATGGAGGATGGTCTGAAAGTATTGTTTCTAGAATAATAATAGGGTGGAGGAAGTTCAGGGAGTTATAACCTCTGTTGACAACAAAAGGACTCTCTCTCAGAGTGAAAGGTAGACTATATGATGCGAACAACTATACCCCATGGTAGTGAGACATGGACTCTGAATGCAGAAGGCATGTATAGACTGGAGAGAAATGAAGGTAGTATTCTCCCTTGGATGTGCAACATTAGTGCACATATACAACAAAGTGCAAAGGTATTGAGAGGGCATAAGAGGAATCAAATGTAGTATGCAAGAGAGAAGACTACATTGGTCTGACATGTGATGTGTATGAATGATGACAGCTGCATAAAGAAGTGCCAATCACTAAAATTGGATGGTACCCGCAGAAGAGGGAAACCCAGGAAGATGTGGGATGAAGTGGTGAGGACTGATCTTAGGATGTTGGACCTCATGGAAGAATTGACAATGGACTGAGATGTCTGGCAACATAAGGTCCTTGAGAAGACCCACCCACCTCAGTAAAACTGAGTTTTAGAAGCGTTGTGTCCCACCCACACTTAACAAAGAAACTTCTCACACACACTACCACAACAAACCAAACTACATCTCTGCATCTCTTCTCATCTTCACATTTCCACTTCATGCATTATGCTTACCTCCAACTCCTCAGCCCTGTCCTCTTGGCTCTGTCACACAGTATCATTGCTACCTGCTAGCCCCCAACCTATGTGTCCCACCCACATGTTCTGTCTCACTGTATCATTGCTATCAGCTAGCCCCCAGCCTATGTGTTATACCCATACGTAACACACAACTTTTCACACAAACCAATCTCTCTTCTCTTCTTCATATTTCCTCCTTCATACACTATGCTGACCTCTCACTCCCCAATCATGTCCTCACAGCCCTGTTTCTCTGTATCATTGCTATCTGGTAGCCCCCCACCACTCAATTATATACCAAGGTTTTTGTCACTCACTCTCCCCTCCACACTACCTAATCATGCTTCGTTCGCAATATCCTGCCACTTATATTCGAACCTCAAAGGTATGCTCTGGCACTTGCCACCATCTATATCTCTCTCTTCTTTTTTTCAACCATTCCATTTATATCCTGATCCCTGTCCCTTGTGAGTATGCCTGGCACTTTGTCACCATCTATATCTTGCTATCTCTCACTCTCTCTCCTTCTCTTCCCTCAAGTTGAGTAACCATGTATCTCCTTTGCGGCAGTACACCTGTTTCTGTCTTCATTCCTGATCTCTCTCTCTCTCTCTCTCTCTCTGCGGCCAGGTAACCTTGTACCACTTCTACAGCAAGACACCTGTTTCTGTCTCTCTGTCTCATATAACCCTTCACCATTTGACACAAGATCACCTCTTCTAATTACCCCACCCCCACCCACTCAAAAGATAAAAAAAATTTTTTGTCTTGTAAGGTACTTGGTGACCCTGCCAGTGCAGGTGCCACTTAAAAAGCATCAAGTCCCCACTGTAAAGTGATTGGCATTTGGAAGGGCATCCAGCTGTAAAAAACCTTGCCAAAACTGACTGTGCCTGTGCTACGTAAAAAGCACAACGTCCACTCTGCTGAGTGGTTGGTGTTAGGAAGGGCACCCAGCTATAAAAATCCAGCCAAAACAGTCACAGAAGTCTGGTGCAGGTTTCTGCCCCGCCACCTCCTGTCAAACCATCCCAACATGGAAGGCAGATGTTAAACAATGATTGAACTACCATGATATGGATCTCAAGTTCACATCTGTAACAGGCGAGTTACTATGTCTGACAGGGCACTTTACTCTACATTTCTCAGTTCAACAAGCTGCATGGAATATCAGGTCTGCTGGGAATGTTGTTACTTATTTCAAATTGGTCTTTTATACCCAATATAGAACATTAATAAAACAGAGGATGCAGACTTTTAGTGCACAGTAGACTTACAATATATGAAAACTTACCCTAATGTTATATCTGTTGCTGTAGAATATGATTCAAAAGTATTATGGATATCTAACAACATTTTTTCCAGTTCAGCATCAACCATTGGATGTTTCTGTCGTTCATAACCTTCAATGAAGATACACACACAGAGATTACAGGTATAGTAATTAAATCTGCTACAGGGTAAGAAATGACTTCTAACAAAGAAACAAAGTCTCATAACAGGAATTTGGAAAGAAACAGCATAAGTATTACATGTTGATTTATAGAAAAGTCTTGCATATTTTTACTGTAATACTTACTGATTGTATTTGTAAAGTAGAAGTCAATCTCTTTCTTTATCTTGAAATCCAAATTTTTTTTAGATTGTCACTTAAACATTTACTTACACAGCCAACTACACCATTAATTATTTGTATAAATCTAAATTTATAAACCAGGTAGAGAAACTGAAAGTTTAAAAGTAGTTCATCATCATCATCATCGTTTAACGTCCGCTTTCTATGCTAGCATGGGTTGGACGATTTGACTGAGGACTGGTGAACCAGATGGCTACACCAGACTCCAATCTGATTTGGCAGAGTTTCTACAGTTGGATGCCCTTCCTAACGCCAACCACTCAGAGAGTGTAGTTGTCCATAAATATTCTTTGCATTGATTTAGGGCAGTTGATCTCTATGAGTGTGCAATGATTATCCTTTTATGTCCCTATCAACTATATCTGGCCTGTTATTTTTGCACTAAGCAGAAGTTTTGATAAGTATGTTCAAAAAATATTTCTAATGCATTCATAACAGAGGTATTGTCAATGTTTATTAGAGGAAATTTTTTACATATTGATGCTATTGTATACAGTTTTACAAATAACATCATACCACAATGGAAAGTAATACATTGTTGACGTTTTTGAAAAGCTGCAGAGCACCTGTAATATTGTCTACAAAAATGTGACATAATAAGCCTTTCCAGTTGCATTCCATTAGTTAATAATGTAATTGTTGCTGTCTTTTCTTCAATAAGTATTTTGTAACTATCTCCAGCTCTTTGATAGCAAAAACACAATGTAATGGTCTTGAGTCCAAGAAAGGTTAACAGTATTTTCACCCTCAAGTTTATGAAAAACCTACCCATTTATGACATTTTGCGGTGCAGGTTTGGCTGTGTAGTATGAAGTTTGCTCCACAACCACATGGTTTCAGATTCAGTTCCATGGTGTGGTAGCTTGGGCAAGGGTCTTCTACTATAGCCTCAGGCCGACCAAAGCCTTGTAAGTGGATTTAGTAGACAGAAAGAAGCCTATCATAAATATGGCACAGGTATGGCTGTGTGGCAAGTAACTTGCCACATGGTTCTGAGTTCAGTCCCACTGTGTGGCATCTTAGGTTAGTGTCTTCTATGATAGCCTCAGGCCAACCAAAGCCTTGTGAGTGGATCTGGTAGATGGAAACTGAAAGAAGCCTCTTGTAGAGATGTGCGTGTGTGTGTATATGTTTGTCGCCCCACCATCGCTTGACAACTAATGTTGGTATGTTTATGTCCCTGTAACTTAGCAGTTCGACAAAAGCAACCAATAGGATAAGTACTAGGCTTACAAAGAATAAGTCCTGGGGTCGACTTGCTTGACTAAAGGCAATGCTCCAGCATGGCTGCAGTCAAATGACTGAAACAAGTAAAAGAATATATATATATATATGTCTCTCTTGTGTGTTTGCCCCCAACCATCACTTGACAACCAGTGTTGGTACGTTTACTTCCTTGCAGCTTGGCAGCCCTGTTTCAGTCATTAGACTGCGGCTATGCTGGAGCACCTCCTTGAAGAATTTTAGTTGAACAAATCAGCCCAGTACATATTTTTGTTTCTTAAGCCTGGTGTTTATTCTATCAGTCTCTATCACCGAACTGCTAAGTTACAGGGACGTAAACACACCAATACGGGTTGTCAAGCAGTGGTAGGGGACAGACAGACAAAAGCACACACATATCTCTACAAGAGGCTTCTTTCAGTTTCCATCAACCAAATCTACTTACAAAACTTTGGTCGGCTTGAGGCTATAGTAGAAGACACTTCTCCAAGGTTCCACACAGTGGGACTGAACCCCAAACCATGCAGTTGGGAAGCAGACTTCTTACTACATAGCTACAACTGCACCTTAAAGACTTTTTTTTTCCAATAGTTGCATGAATATTTCTCATCATCATCAACAATATCATCATCATCAGAATCAGTTTGATGTAATTGTCCTCAAGCTGTCATTAGCTGGATATATCTTCACAACATGTGCTATGACACTCTTTTACTCTTTTACTTGTTTTCAGTCTTTTGACTGTGGCCATGCTGGAGCACCACCTTTAGTCGAGCAAATCGATCACAGGACTTATTCTTTTGAAGCCTAGTACTTATTCTATCAGTCTCTTTTGCCAAACCGCTAAGTTACGGGGATGTAAACACACCAGCATCGGTTGACAAGCAATGTTGGGGGGACAAACAACACAGACACACAAACACATACACACATACATATATATATATATATATATATATATATATATATATACGACGGGTTTCTTTCAGTTTCCGTCTACCAAATCCACTCGCAAGGTTTTGGTCGGCCCAAGGCTATAGTAGAAGACACTTGTCCAGAGTGCCATGCAGTGGGAATGAACCCGGAACCATGTGGTTGGTAAGCAAGCTACTTACCACACAGCCACTCCTGCACCTATATAACACTTCAATAACACTTCAAGGTAATTAATAACAAATGTACCAGTATGAATACAATCTACAATTAAAATTCAGCTGATAAACAAAAGTTTTACCTGTAAGCTGTTGCTGGACATTATCGAGGACAATGCTGTTCATAACTTGTTTTCGGAGCTATGGAAATTAAAGAGCATCGGTGGCATATTATAACATAGAACAGTAATATTTAATGGTGGTGCATTATAATATAGTTTAGTATAGTATGGATGTGGAGGCACATGGCTTAGTGATTGCGGTGTTGCACTCATGATCATAAGATTGTGGTTTCAGTTCCTGGATGGGGGCAATATATTATATTCTAGAGAAGAGGTTCTCAGACTTCTCAGACTGCCACCCGCTTGGCACCCAGGTCACATTCCTAGCAACCTTCCCACCACAAATATAGACCACTTTCTGCAGCAAATTCAACACAACTGTATTTCACAAATAAAACTTAAACCTAATTAACATATTAATAGTTTTATTTACATCTATCATCCCATTTTGGCCACCCTGTTATCATCCCACTTTTCTTCAATACCCACTGGATAATTTCACTGCTCCCAGTGGGGTAATACGGTCCACTTTGGGAACGACTGTTCTAGAGCAAAACACTTCATTTCCCATTACTCCAGTTCACTCAGCTAGCAAAAATGAGTAACCCTGCGACTGACCGGTGTCCCATCCAGTGGGGAAAAATATGTGGTGGCATCAAGAAGTTCCTGAACTAGTTATTTTTAATAAAAGAATAACTTATTTACCCAAGTTTTAACATCATTTCCTTCAAAATAGTCATCCTGCGCAGTAATACACCCGTCCCAGTGTTCCTGCCATTTCTGGAATCTGGCCTGGTAGTCATTTTCCATAAGGAAATTGAGGATCTTCTGTGATTCACTCTTGATCTCGACAATGGTGGGTGAGTGAGTGAGTGAGTGAATGAGTGAATGAGGGGGTGAGTGAGGGAGCAAGCAAACTTGCGTTTGTGTGTTGTCTTAACATTCTATAATAATTGTAAATGAATATCACTATCATACAGCTGGGGGTTGTCCAATTCTTATCTTCCAATAATTTCCTTGCTTAGAAACATATATATCGGTGGGCAATAGGCAGGGAATGGCATCAGGCCATAGAAAATTTGCCTCAATGAATTCCATCTGATCTATGCAAGTATGAAAAAGCAGGCATTAAAATAATGATGAAGATATTGTGGCATTTTGAATTTAAATTTCAGTGGGATCTACTCAGCTTTCCTTGATCAACACAAAGTACCAGCTAAATACTGGATCAATCTTCTCTCTCTCTCTTTCTCTCTCTCTTCCCATGTTCCCTGGCTTCTTGGAACAATTTTTACAGTGAACTACAGAGCTGTGTTGAGCTTCAATGTTAAATTTAGTATAGTTTTTACAGCTGAATTCCTTTCTTAATAGCAACCGTTTTACAGTGTGTACTGGGTGTTGTTTTAATGCCACTATCACTAGTAAGGTCACCAAGTTCTTTGCAAAGTAGAAGAACCTGAAAAAGCCCAATCTTCCACTCAACTGAGTGAGGTTGGTATTTGAGAGGGGAAGGCAGATTTATGCTACCTTGTAAGAGGCTGAAGTATAATAAAGGGACAAGCCCAGATGTCCTACTACAGAAGAGATGTATAGCTACCCTGCACTATATGCAAATAGCTGGAAGGAAGATAATGATGGGAGTAGTAAGAATGCCAGAGTAAACTCTCGAGGTAAAAGAAGGTGAACATAGGACAGCACATCCCCAAAAAGACAGGATGATCAAGGTTTAAATGTTTTTGATCATAGATCAAATGATAACATGTCAGGTAGTATCAGAGAATATATTATATACTATAATAGTGAAATGGCAGGCTGGCAGAATCATTAGCATGCCGGGCAAAATGCTTAGTAGCATTTCATCCATCTTTACATTCTGGGTTCAAATTCTGCTGAGGTCAACCCAGTTGAGCACAAGAGTTGATGCAATTAACTTATTCTCTACCCCGAAATTACTGGCCTTGTGCCAAAATTTGAAACCAATATTATAATTCCTACGTAATGCAGCAAGTTGGCAGAATCATTAGCATGCCGATCAAAATGCTTAGTGGGCATTTCATCCATCTTTACGTTCTGAGTTCAAATTCTGCTGAAGTCAACTTTGCCTTTCATCTTTTTAGGGTCGATAAAATAAGTACCAGTTGAACACCAAAATTTGAAACCAAAAGTTGAAATCAATATTGAAATATTATTATTTTCCCTAGGTTTTGATAAGAAACATTTAACCTACATTTTTGCTTTTATCTAACCTGACATAACTGTCAACAAATGATTAGCTCTATTGACTTAGTCAATAGATTGTGTTCATTCTTCTCCTAAATGCTTTAGTAAATGAAAGAGTGCATATACTTAAATGAAATCATCATCATCATCATCATCAAACACCAGCCTTCTATGCTGGCATGGAGTGAAACAGTGTCTGTATTAAGTAAAATAATAATATATACATGGCCATATGGTTAGGAGGGTCACTTTGCAACCATACTTTCTCAGGTTCTGTCCCATAGTGTAGCACCTTGAGAAAGAATATTCTTCTATAGGGTCAGGCTGATTAATGTTAGTAGAATTAGTAAATAGAAACAGTATGGAAGACTACCATATAGATACAGATACATAGCTAGATTGATGGATACATAAGTGTAGATAACTAAACTGGCACTCTGTCAATTACAATGATGAGCGATCAACAGAACAGCCTGCTCATGAAATTAATGTGCAAGTGGCTGAGGCCCTCCACAGATATATGTACCCTTAACGCAGTTATCAGAGAAATTCAGAGTGATACAGAATGTGACAAGGCTGGTTCCTTCAATTACAGGTACAACCCATTTTTGCCAGCAGAGTGGACTGGATCAACATGAAATAAAATGTCTTGTTCAAGGACATAATTGTCAAGTGAAATGTTTTACCAATCAGCGGTGCCTTCATCCATATGTTAACCCTTTAGCATTCAGATTATTCTGTAATATGTAATGCTTATTTATTCCCGTTGCTTTCAATTAATCATGCATTATCTTATATCTTCAAGATTTTGATGATGTGATTGTTTATTTTTAGAATGACATAATAGGGTAGGTCTGATAGGCCAGATCTAGCCAGTTTTAAGATAAAACAGATAGAATATTTGGCCTGATATGGCTGGTCTAAATGTTAATGGGTTAAGCCTTATAAAAACTGTAACAATAGAATGATAGCAACAATGTTTTACTATAACCAGCTAAATAACTCCTCCTGCTCCTCGTATGCCTTCAATGACAATGATGACTACATCAACATTTTATAACTATCTTCCCATTCTGGTACAAGATGGATGGGTTTTCAGAGGCAATGTTTTATAGCTGGATTCCCTTCTTGTTGCCAAATCTTCTGACTTTTACAACACAAAAGGAAACACTGTACCTATTCTAAATCCAAAATACACAGAGAAATATCTAAATAGTTTAATGCTTAGAGATAAAATATTGCCATGATTCCTTTTCAGAGGAATCCCTTCAGAACATAAATAGCATAAAGTACACAATTCAATCATATATTCTTCACATAACCTCACAGAAAATTATGCTGTCCCTAGAAAGGAACAATGGCAGTTGAACAGCAGAAATAGTAGAGCACTAGACTTTATATATATAGGGACGTATATATACATTTTCAACACAGATAGTGGGGCTATGAAAGGGGTCTCAGGGAGTAGTGTCCCTGCCTTCCTGAGCTAGTTTTTCACCACATTTCTTAAAAATCATGGTAGAGGCCTTGGTCTTGGAACCACTAGAAACTGAGGTTGGGGGTAAGCAAGAGAAGGCTCCCCGTATAAAATCCAACTCCAAAAATGCTTCATGATAGAAGGGAGAATGGGCACCAGCCAGCCCAAAGGTTGGGGTGGGCTGCACCTGCCTGCCTCAGTTGCTATGGCATTGAGGTAGATCTGGCTACGCCCATTAACGGGAACAAAACCTGGATTTAAAACACTAGATGATGATGAACACAGTATATTACAAATTCTAAACTATTGAGGACCATCTTTAACTTCCATCATTCTGTAATAAATAGATTAAGTAACAGGTATGTCCTAGGGTCAACTGAATTAACTCTAGTTTGTGGCTTAGCGACATTTTAGAAAATTTATCTTAATTTCTTTTTGTTTAACCCTTTAATGAAGGTGCATGGCTTAGTGGTTAGAGTGTCAAGCTTACGGTCATGAGCTTGTGAGTTCAATTCCCAGACTGAGCTGTACATAATGTTCTTGAGCAAGATACTTTATTTCACGTTGCTCCAGTTGACTCAGCTGTAGAAATGAGTTGCGACGTCACAAGTGCCAAGCTGTATCAGCCTTTGCCTTTCCCTTGGATAACATGGGTGGTGTGTAGAGAGGAGGCTGGTATGCACGGGCGACTGCTGGTCTTCCATAAACAACCTTGCCTAAGAGGGAAACTTTCTGAGTGCAATCCTATGGTCATAATGTCATTCTAAGAATAAACAGTCACCACATCAAAATCTCAAAGCTAAAAGGTAATGCACGCTTAATTCAAAACTGTGAATGAGAAAGCGTTACATTTAATAGAGTAATATGAATGCTAAAAGGTTAATCCTTCAGCATTCTGGTAAAAGGGTAAAGTCCATCTTCGGTCATGAATGACCATGGGATTATACCTAGAAAGTTCCCCTCTGAGACACAAGTCCAGGCAAAGTTGTTTATGGAAGATCAGCAGTCACTCATGCACACCAGCCTCTCCCCTGTATGCCATCAATTTTATTCAAAGGAAAGGCAAATACTGATACAGCTTGGCACCAGTGACGTAGCAACTCCTTCCTACAGCTGAGTGAACTGGAGCAATGTGAAATAAAGTGTCTTGCTCAAGGACACAACACACAGCCCAGTCCAGGAATCAAACTCACTACCTAATGATTGTGAGCCCGACGTTCTAACCACCGAGCCGTGCATCTTCATAAGCATTCAGATAACTTAGTCAAATATGTTTATTTATTCACTTTCTTTTAAATCGATTCTGCACTATCTTGTTGCTCTGAGATTTTGATGATGCAATTGTTTACTTTTAGAATGACATTGTAGGGTGAGTGTGATAGGCTGGATCTGGCTGGTTTCAACACAAACAGTAAGAACATTTGGACATGATGTGTTCGGTTTGAATTAGGTGCAGGTGTAAGTGTGTGGTAAGAAGCTTGCTTCCTAACCACATGGTTTATACAGTTATCTACTGCAAGTAACAATAACACTGAATAAATAATGGAACTTTTATTAGCTTGTGAAAATATATAATAATAGAAAAAAGGTTTAGTGCTTACAGATTCTGCTTTAGGATGTTGATCCATTTTCTTAAAATGGTAATCCAAGTTTCCAAGCTTTGGAAGGATAATCTTCCACTGAAATAAAACAAAAAAAAAAGATATGATAATTGTTTTTTGCACTGGAACAAAGTTTGAAATTTAGGGTAGGTGGTTAATCGATAGTTTGACTATTTAACTGGTACTTTATTTTATTTAGTCAACTAAGAGGAAAGGCTAAGTCAACTACAGCAAAATTTGAACTCAGAATGTAAAGAATTGTAACAAGCAGGAGTGGTTGTGTGGTAAGTAGCTTGCTTACCAACCACATGGTTCCAGCTTCATTCCCACTGCATGGCACCTTGGGCAATTGTCTTCTACTATAGCCTCGGGCCAACCAAAGCCTTGTGAGAGGATTTGGTAGACGGAAACTGAAAGAAGCCCATCGTATATATATATATATATATATATAAAAGACTATTTATAAACAATACCGGAAAACATTCTAAACCAGAACCTAATAAATATGTCTGGGTAGCTCTTCCTCACAGTAAAAATGTAAAATCAAACTTGGTATCCCAGTTCCAAAACGCTATAAATAAGAACTTTCTTAAAC
>NC_068986.1:47967105-47967705 GCF_001194135.2 Octopus bimaculoides
CTTTATCCACTAGAATTTCTAACCATTTTTCATCCTTTAGAGAGAGAAGCAAACGTAATACCACAAGCCTTAGCAAACTAATTTGGGATCTTAAAGATAATAACATTAAATTTAAACTAGACTGGCTTATTCTTTCTATTTCTAAGCCATATGAAAAGGGTGGAAAATTCTGTGATCTATGTGTAACAGAATTTCAAAGAATTGTCTGGTTAATAATTTCATAGAACATTCTTACAAATGCAAACATTGGCAAAAACATACATATTCTGCATTCAAATAAAAATAAAGGTTTTTATAAAACGCTATCATATTTACCCGTAATAAGTAAATACTTAAAATAGTTCTAATAAAACATATTAGTTTTTCCCTCAAAGGTTAGTAGATTAAAATTACTTACGATTTTGATTATTTATCTATACCTTCGTAATTTATTAACCTTAATTAGAGTATATTTTAAATCTTGATAAATCATTGTAACAACCATAACATACTAAATTTATGTACGTATGAACATACCGGTATGGGTGTTTTTAGATATACGCGTGTATCTGTGAGAGATAATGTGTGTGTATATATATATATATATATATATATATATAT
>NC_068986.1:47968914-47970150 GCF_001194135.2 Octopus bimaculoides
TAACATGCGTTTTCTCCAATCCTTAAATTCTTAAATATACTCAAATACCCAAAATTTCAAGGAGTTCCTGCCTTAAAAACCACAGTTATTTTGTGTTCTTTGCTACATTGGTTTCTATTAACCCATTTATTCTATCAGAAGAATTTTTATTCATTAAGATAGAAGAAATACACATAATTATATATATGTGTGTGTGTGTGCGTTTGTCCCCCCAACATCGCTTGACAACCGATGCTGGTGTGTTTACGTCCCCGTAACTTAGCAGTTCGGCAAAAGAGACCGATAGAATAAGTACTAGGCTTACAAAGAATAAGTCCTAGGGTCCATTTGCTCGACTAAAGGCGGTGCTCCAGCATGGCCAACGTCAAATGACTAAAACAAGTAAAAGACTAAAAGAGAGTAAAAAAGTAAATACCATATAACATCTTTTTGCCAATGCTCTGATGATTTTGCCACTATATAATAACCCTTTCTACTATTGGCACAAGACCTGAAATTTTGAGAGAGCTAGTCAATTACATCAACCCCAGTGCCTGACTGATATTTAACAATCCCAAAGGGATGAATGGCAAAGTCACCTTCAGTGGAATTTAAACTCAGAACACAAAGACAAAATGCCACTAAGTGTTTTGTTTGGTGCACTAACAATTCTGTCAGCACACCATATAATCATCAAAAAGAACACTGTAGAATGTTTTAAGACTTCAAAGACATATCACAGAGTTCATAAAATGTCAGCCAGTTAGTACTAATATTACTAATGGTGTTATATATGATTATGTATTTATATGAAAATGTTTAAATTATGAAACTGAAAGCAAAGTGTGTTGCAGAATTATTTATATGGGTGAGTGGAAATTCTGTTACAAAAAGGAACTTGAATGAGGCTGGGTATGTTAGCCAACACTAGTGAATTAGAATAGGAAAATATTTAGGTTTAAAATAAGACACAAGATAAAAAGAAATTTTGGATGAAGGTAATTGAATATAAATGAGCATTATCATCATCATCATCATCATCATCGTTTAACGTCCGCTTTCCATGCTAGCATGGGTTGGACGATTTGACTGAGGACTGGTGAAACCGGATGGCAACACCAGGCTCCAGTTTAATTTGGCAGAGTTTCTACAGCTGGATGCCCTTCCTAACGCCAACCACTCAGAGAGTGTAGTGGGTGCTTTTACGTGTCACCCGCACGAAAACGGCCACGTTCGAAATGGTGTCTTTTATGTGCC
>NC_068986.1:47973966-47975869 GCF_001194135.2 Octopus bimaculoides
GCTTGAAGATTATTATGGTCAAGAATCTTTCCAAAAATCAAATCCCAGTTGAAAGGAACAAGATTTCAAGGCATTGAAAAAATCCAAAAGAATGCAATGAGGCAGCTGCTCGCTATCCCAGAAACTGGAGTTCCAGGAATGCTTCCATCAATGGAAATGATGCTGGGAAAAGTGTGCGTCTTCAGAAGGAGACTACTTCAACAGAGATTGAATGCTGAATTAATATTGTAGTTTTCTTTTTATAGTACCAGACACGATACTTTATGATCACACCTAGTACTGTGTTACCACACCTTAGACCTAACACATAGTCCAGTCCCTGTGATAGCGACATCCTTGTGTGTTTCAATGAACCTGAGAGGTATGCCACTAGAGTTCAAGCTCCTGCTAAGGCCTCCCATGCTGGACAGGTCAAAGAATAGAGGCCAGACAAAATTGGGACATTTTCTCAGGGGGTTAGAAAATGGTGTTCATTAGAGTCAATGCTCCTATCTAGAAAACAGTGAAGTGATAGAACAACAAGAGCTAGGAGAGGGATTCCATTACTCTTTGGAAAATATATTTCAGTCCTTGACCTGGAACCCACATGGTAAGAGGGGACACCCCAAAACTAGCTGGAGGTGGGGATACTGAAGCAGGGCTTGAACTGGAAAGAGGCAAAAATGACAGCCCAATGTCAAGAACAAGGGAGAAAGTCGAGTCAATAAGTGAAGAGTTTAAGTAATTAAGAAGTGGACCATTTGGGTATCTGGTGCCTTGGTCAGAGTCACAGTGCTATTCCACTCACAAGAGAGCAAGCATAAATGCCACAGTTGACTGTCCAGTATTCTATCAGCTTGATAATCCTAACTATCTATACTTTAGCATCACTGTTCTAGAAGCTAACATATATCTCCTGCACACTCCTCATCAATTTATCATACAATATAATATTTTATGTCACAGTCCATTTTTACATTTTTATTTCAGTTAGTTATTCCTGTTTATTCATTGCAATTATTGATTCCTACTACAATGATCAATGATCACATGTGATGTTTTTGCTTTCTTAAAAACAGTGTATGGGTCTCAGTAATTAGACAAGATACACTCACATTTCAGTATTAATCAATCTCTTTAAATCCTACATGCATACACACTGACACAGCTGATAGAAAACAACCCTGTACAGAGTTAATTTATAAATGTGACAATGACACATCTAAAAATTCATGATAAACACACCTTAGTTTTTCGTACATGAAAACAACAGTACTTACCAATGTCTGTATCATCTCCATGTTACAAACAGAAGGCTCCATCAGTAACATAGAAGAACTCTCAGAGTTATTCTGCACATAGAGAATCAAGTCACATTCATCTCCGATACAAGTAGAACATTCGGGCAGACTTGGCTTTGGAACAAATGCTGGCTTGATGCTGTTCTTCCCACTTTGCTTTGACAAAAGGGACAACATAGAGCCATACATGGCATTTTCATCATTTAATGGACAACCGTCTGCAGCTAGGGCGCTAAAGGGAAGAGAATCCAGTCACATGAAAACAAAAAAAAATATTATCATTAAACAACTATTCTAATGCATATATTTATACACACACATATACTCCCACATATACACACACATACATATGCACACACACACACATACATACATATATATTTATATATATATAAACATAAGCATAAACATACATATATATATATACATATGCATAAATATGCATATATATACATATGCATAAGTATGCATGTATATACATATGCATAAATATGCATATATATACATATGCATAAATATGCATATATATATACATAAATATGCATAAATATGCATATATATATATATACATAAATATGCATAAATATGCATATATATATATATATATATATATATATATATAT
>NC_068986.1:47975969-47977456 GCF_001194135.2 Octopus bimaculoides
GTGCTCCAGCATGACCGCAGCCACTTGGCTGAAACCCATAAATAAATAAAGAAATAAATAAATATATAGGCATATGAGCTTGTTTTAGTTTACCAATTCCATTCACAAGACTTTGGTTGGTGCAGGGCTATAGTAGAACACACATGGCTTAAGGTACCATGCAATGGGACTGAATCCAGAACCATGTAGATGTTCTTTACTGGGAATGAATGACAATGCTTGTATGAAATTGACAATCATTTACAACTATCACATGATGTGAGACAAGGGGGGAAACTAACATAAACACACACACCGACGTACATATATAATAGGCTTCTTTCAGTTTCCATTACCAAATCCACTTCACGAGGCTTTGAACAGATTCTATAGGAGATCATTCAGACTGGTATGAGGAAAATCTTTCTGTTGTAAAATCTGCCTCAAATATGTTATTATCCATCCCAACCCATGTTAACTTGGAAAAAACAAACATTAAATAGCAATGAACAAATAATGGTAAATGAAAATAAATACAACAGAAAGGCATACTCTACTTTGATGGATCTCTTGTCTCCTCAGCAGAAGAATCGGAAGTGTATGTTTTCTTATTTGAAGACTTTATTTTACTTGCAGTAACATCTTCTATTTGGCTGATACTAGCTGGTCGATTCTTGAATTGAATTAGTAGTTTTTCATCTGTGTTATCTTTTGGACTCTGAGGTTTTGAATTTTTTCTCTGCAAATCAGATTTTTCTTCTTCTAGTGCAGCATCATCCTCTTCATATTTGCTGTTCACACGTACGTTAATAACAGGCCATGTTTCTCCAACGTCCAGACTAATACTAGCTGTACGCAAATGTTGTAGATCTGATAAATAAATAAATAATTATAAACAGTTCAACTTTAAAGTGCAGTGCATAGAATGATAAACTGATAACTTAATTATATAAAACTAATCATAGAATTACAAAGAAAAGCAAAGAAAAAAAAACTTTAGTAAAATGAAAAAGTTCTGCCAAAGTCTTCCAGTTTAGAGCACTCAATGCATCCCTAGGCGGGAATGAATTCTGTAGTCACACATCCGTACAATATTAATATGGGCATACCTTCAGGACAGAGCAGAGTAGATACAACTTTGGCCATGATTGATGTGACACATGTGCAAATGACTCATGTGATGGCAAGGCTAGTTTTCAGCATCCTGTTTTGTGAGAAGTTACACACTAGGCTGGTAAGATGGAGGAGTCATAAAACTTGATAAGAGAAGGAAACTTAAGTTTCAAATCTGTACACAGCATTCCTGTTGATTAAGAGAAGGATATTCCAAAAGAAAAAAAAAAAAACTGGGTATTGGGTGTCATCTGATCCCAGAAAAAAACCTTCAGATTACAGGAACTTGAAACACTTAGAAAAATCTAGAGCACCTAGGAGAGGCAGTGATTCCTATTCTGGAAGGAGAAGGAATGTGGAACCAGGTGCAAACCAAAGCCATCAACAGGCAGAAT
>NC_068986.1:47977791-47986857 GCF_001194135.2 Octopus bimaculoides
GAGAGAGAGGAGGGGGAGGGAAGTGAGAGAGAGGGGGGTGAGAGAGAGAGGAGTGAGATAGAGGCCTTATGTACCAGCTGGCATGAAGTGTAAAGAAGATAGAGAAAATGAAAAACGATTTTACAGAGATCATCATCATCATCATTTAACGTCTGCTTTCCATGCTGGTATGGGTTGGACTGTAAGCTGAGGAGCTGCACCAGGTTCCACTCTGATTTGGCATGGTTTCCACAGTTGGATGCCCTTCCTAATGTCAACCACTCCAAGAGTGTAGTTGGTGGTTTTTATGTACCAATGACATGATACTGTGCATTGTCCATGACTACAATCTCACTTGGCTTGACAGGTCTTTACAAGCACAGTATATTGCCAAAGGTCTCAGTCATCTGTCACTGCCTCCATGGGGTCTAACACTTAAACAGCACTTTTTACATGTCACTGGCATGGGTGCCAATTAGACGGTACAGGTGCTAGTCAGACGGTACGGGTGCTAGTCAGACAGTATGGGTACCAGTCAGACAGCACTGACTTCACCCATGATTATGATTCCACTTGGCTTGATGGGTCTTCTCAAGCACAGCATGTCGACCAACGTTTGAAAGGTGCTGTTCACATGCCAGTTATGCGACACTGGCATTGGCCATGACAACAATCCCACTTGGCTTGACAGTTCTTCTCAAGCACAACATATTGCCAAAGGTCTCAGTTACTTGTCAATGGCTCTGTGAAGCCCAACGTTCAAAGATTATGCTTTACCACCTCATCCTGTGTTTTCTTGGGTCTACTTTTTGCACAGGTTCCTGCCACCATTAGAGAGTGTGACACTTCTTCACACAGCTGTCTTTCCCCATATGCATCACATGACCATACCAGTGCAGTCATCTCTCTTGCACCCCACATCTGATGCTTCTTATGCCCAACTTTTCTCTTAGGATGCTTACACTCTGCTGTGCATGCACATTGACATTACACATCCAGTGAAGCATACTACCTTCATTTCTTATAAGCCTACGAATGTCCTCAGCTGTTGCAGGCCATGTTTCACAGTCGTGTAGTATGGCTGTTCACATACAGGCATCATACAATCTGCCTTTCACTCTGAGAGAGAGGCCTTTTGTTACCAGCAGAAGTAGGGGCTCTCTGAATTTTACCCAGCCTATTCTTATTCTAGCAGCTTTGCTCTCAGAGCATCCACCCCTGCAACTGACTTGGTCACCCAAGTAACAGAAGCTATCAACTACTTCCAGTTTTCCCGACTGGCATGTGATGGAGTCTATTTTCTGTACATTTTTAGTGTTTATCGTACCTGTGCACTTTCCATACACAAAAACTGTTTTCCCTGTTAACCTTCCTCTGATATTGCTGCACTTCTTACATGTCCATAGCTTATACTGAGTACATCTTATAGAGTTTCTACCAATGCCTTTTCTACAGATTGAGCAGGGCCATCTACCAGAAGTGATTTGTGATTTGTCTGCTCTCCTACTTATTAAGATTTTGGTTTTTGCTAGATCAACTCTAAGGCCCTTTGATTCTAGACCTTGCTTCTATGTCTGAAATTTCTCTCTATTTCTGGTAGTGATTCAGCTTTAAGAAGGTCGTCAGCATAGAGGGGTTCCCAGGAGCAGCCCATTTCTGTTATTGCCTGGAGGATTACGATGAACAAGAGGACTGATCCTTGGTGAATCCCTACCTGTACCCTAGATTCATTGCTATACTCATTGCTAGCTTTCACCTTACTAACAGCATCCCTGTACACAGCTTGTTCAACTCTCACCAACCACTCATTTATCCCTAGCTTCTACACTGACCACCAGATAAGGGAGTGGGGGACTCTATTAAAGGCTTTCTCCATGTTGACAAGAGCCAGGTACAGGGATATATTTTTGGCAAGATATTTCTCCTGAAATTGCCTAACCAGAAATGTAGCATCAATTGTGCCCCTGCCTGGCACAAATCTAAACTGCATCTTATCTACACTAATTCTCTCCCTAACGAAATTTAACAAATAACATTTACAAGAGAAAAAACCCTTTCTTTTGAGGATCTTTTAACACCTGGTGATGTCATAGTGGTGCCATCATGATATAATATCTGTCTTGGGCTTTTTAAAGCAAGCAGTACCCTTCCTTCTCCACTTCTGAATCGGCCAATTTATTCCAGAGATGAAGAATTGATATTTTAAATACCAACCTGGGAAGGATGAAAGGCCAAAGTGACTTCAATAAGATTTGAACACATGGTGCAGAGAGCTGGAATAAATACTGCAAAGTATTTTATACAACTTTCTTAATGAAAAAGACGTATAGATGGTGAAATCTAATGCAAAATATTATTTGTATTTATCCAAACCAATGAAAGAGTTTCTATGCAAGTATTCAGCCTGTTAGAACCTGTAACTAAATCCTCCTAACAATTTGAAAAGGGAATAATGTACTCTTAATATTCAAAACCTAAGAAAATAATTGGGATGGTCATAACTAGAAAGTCTTTGATCATATATCAGCTGTCATGAGTGATTTTTATATTAGATATCCTGGAGGAAATACCCTGACTTAATTATATGTAACATATTATAATTCATATAAGCCTTTACATCTTAACAACAGTATTTCACAGTTAAATGGCCAGTTGATACTTAAAAATATCATGGTCAGAATTAATGGTAATGTCCAGTACAAAATTTCAACTTTCTAAATCAACAAATACAACACTGTTCCAAACTGGCATTTTTATTTTTATCGTAATTGCTGAAAAGAAAAAACCTTAAAACAATACCCACATTTTCTAGAATGGAATTTGAATTTTTCAAAACAAAATCTCCAATCAAAAATGGCAGGCTGACAAAGATGACTTTGAAGGACCCAAAAATTCCATGTGAAATGCAACAGGATTTAGAATGATAGTAACAATGTTTGAAGGTTTACGCAATAAATGAAATCAATTTGTATGTAGGGAATATGGTAACAGACAATAACAGAGGACAAACATTATACTGCAGCAACATATGACCAATAAAGCTGGTAGATGCAGTAATTTTATACAATCACAATAGCTTAATTACGATGCTGGAAATAATTAGGAATTATTTTATATTAGGAACAGAATATGTCTGCATGTATGGAGTTTTTTTTTTTTTAGCTCTAGCTCACTGTATATAACATGTTGGGCAAGTGACTTCTACTATAGCTCTGGGTCAACTAATGCCCCTTGCAAGAGCAATTAGTAGCTGGAACCTATGAAAGCTCACAGTTGATGTCTTGCAGGAAGAGAAACAAACAGAAAAGTGGAAGAGAGAGAGAGAATGTGTGTGTGTGTGTTTGTGCGCGCATGCACGCATGCATGTGTGAATGTTTACTTTCTGCGTCTTCATATGAAACCATTTGAGCAAAACAAAATGGTAACTTCACATTGCCTGTCCTTTAACAAATCCATCTGTAACTCTGCATGTTTAAAAATAAGTGGAATAAAAAATCCATTACCTGAAAAAACAGGTATGAGTTTGTGAGAGGAAGGGTATCCAGCTGTAAAATAATGCTCCAATACCAGACTCTGCCCAACTCATGCTAGCATGGAAAATGAATAAGTGAATGGATGAATGAGTAAGCATAAGACCAATCTTTATAAAAAAGAAATGTTTTTTTATTTATTTTGCAATAAAAAAGAGTAAGAATGTTCGCAAATACCTTTCAGAGAAGTCCTTGAATGTATAGTATCAGAATCAAAGGTAGAATCTGAAATGAGAGTGAAATAGGCAGCCCGGGCTTTTGTCTGCTCAGCAAGGGCCTTGGCAGCAGATTCCTTGTCATCAGATTCTACACTGTCATCTCTCACCAAAAGGTCATCATCAGTCTCACTTTCTGATGTTTTTACTTCTAAACTCTTTGAGGGCCTCAAAGCTGATTTAATCAATGGTTTGGATGCTGAACTAATCTCTGCTGTATTGGCAGTTGTGACAGAAAATCTTCTAGAATCATTGCATTGTTGAGAATTAGGAAGTAGTGTTGTTTCATACAATTTTGTATAGATATCAGAAGATACATATAGTTTTGTCAAGCTCCCACCTTCTGGTACAGAACCTGTTGAAAGAGCCATATTAAAATTCTTTAACAAACAAATGGAAAAGTATCTGCTATATTTGATGGTATTTAAGATGTACTTTTTTTTTCCAAAAAAGGTCATAAAAATCACTCTGGGTCCTATATGCCAAGTTGCTTTAAATAATGGCTTTAAATTTTGACACAAGACCAGCAATTATAAGGGAGGGGTAAGTCAATTACATTGACCACAGCATTTAAATGGTACTTATCTTATCGACCCTGAAAGGATGAAAGGCAAAGTCAACCTCAATAGAATCTGAACTAAGAATGTGAAAATGGATGAAAATGCAGCTAAGCATTTTGCCTGCCAGCTTGCCTAAGTTGCTTTAAATATTACATGCTTTAATGCAATAAAATATATTTTTCTCTGAATATGCACTGCTGAAATGAGGGTGTGTCTCATGTGCCCATGCATCTTTCATTCCATTACATGTGGTTCTTAACTAGGATGGCAGCGCCTCCTTGGAAACTTTGTGTATCACAAAGGAGCACCAAAGAATGCTAGGGCAGTGTTGGGTGTTTAAAGGAGACCTGCTTTTTCTTAGAAGCAAAACATTTAAGACTAAAGACAATCTTTGTCAAGGTTAAAATGTGACTAAGATATTGTGTTATTAGAAAGTTAAAACATGACTGATGGTGCACCAAAGTACATTATAATTTCATTATATAAGTTCAAACCTTCATAAGTAACTTCCATGAAAATGTGACATAATAGGCATTAGTTCATGGAAATATTTAAAAGTAGAGATAAATTAGGTGGGACATTATAAGAAAAGATAGATAAACTACTGCACAAAATATGAACTTGTGTTTGATCAAAATAGTCAGCTGTTTTTATATTTCTTTATTTTTTCTATAAAACACAGAGAGGCATTTCTAAGATGCCATTTTAAGAAAAGGGTTACCAAGTTGAGAACCACTTATCTAATTCCATTTCAAGCTGGTCTAGAAATAATAAATTCAGTTAATAATGTTTTAATGGTAACCTTGTGAGAGAAGAACATTTTGTAAAGAATAGGGGATTTGGACAAGTTATATGATTAACATTGACAACATGAATCCTGGTAACTAAATAAAACATACAATTTATTAAAAAAACAATGGTTTCTTTTAGAGACGTATTATAAAAAGCTTTAACCCTTTAGCATTTAAACTGCCCATATCCAACCAAAATATTCTGTTTAATGAAGTGGTATCAAAAAGTTCCCAGACTAGTTATATTCAATAAAAAAATAACTTATTTACCTAAGTTTTAATATCATCTTCAAAACAATCATATTGTGCAGCAATACACCAGTCCCAGTGTTCTTGTCACTTTTGGAATCTGACCTAGAAGTCATTTTCTGTAAGTGAGTCAAGGACCTTCTGTGATTTAACAGTGTTAAAACGGTGACCTTTGAGCTGCATTTTCATCTTGGAGAAGAGATGCAAGTCCACAAGTGTTAAATCTGGGAATTATGGCAGGTGCAGAAGCAATGCCATGTTGTTTTTGGTGAGAAACTCACAAGTGAGGAGACCTTGGTGACAGTCTGCATTGTCATTGTAAAGAATCCACTTCTTCATACTCCAGAGATCTGATTGCTTTCACCAAATGCCTTCCCTCAAATGCTTCCAAATGTCACAGTAGAACTCTCAACTGATGGTCTGGCCCCGGGGGATGAATTCTTGATGCACAATACCACATTTCTGCGGGGTGACACTCAAAGCAGGTCTTCCAGTTCACTCGTTGTTTTCCAAGTACATTCTTCTGCTTTTGAAGCACCCAAGCCACTTGAAACATTGCATACAATCCACTACCTTATCACTGTAAGCTTACTGAAGCATGCTCAGTGTCTCTATAGCAGACGTCCTAAGTTTAAAGCAAAATTTCATGTTGGCTCTTTGTTCCCATCCATGACAAAATCGCAGACTACAGCATGCTGCCATTTGTTGGCGTACTACAGAACTAGTCCAGAAACTGTTTGATACTACCTCATATGTTCAAACTGGCCAGATCCAGCCTCTTACACTGACTCTACAATATCATTTCTAAAAATAAACAATCAAATCGTTGACATCTGTGAAGCTACAAAATAATGTATGATTAATTCATGACAATGTGAATAAATAAATATTACATTTGATAGAGTAATCTGAATACTAAAGGGTTAAAGAATGATGATGTAAATTTGATAAGGTGAGATATTTCAATGACAGATGACACAAATGAAAACTGAACTACTAACAACTCAAATACACATGATCTATTTTAATTATTTTAGGACGTATTTTTCTATATGAAATACAATGTAAACATATTTTTAAAAAGCCATAATTCCCATACAACTATCTATTTATGCCTTCAGTCAAATGTAATGCTTATTTATTCATATTGCTTTGAATTAATCATGCAATATCTTATAGCTTTCAAATTTCAATGATGTAATTGTATATTTTTAGAATGACATTGTAGAATAAGTATGAGATGCCAGATCTGGCCAGTTTGAACATAAAACAGGTAAAATATTTGGGCTAGATACAGCTGCTTTAAATGGTAAAGGGTTAAAATTGATAAACAAGAAGTAATTTATCAAATATTATACCAATTGTCTAGGATAAATTGTAGATGACAAGATGATTATTTAGACTAAATGTAAAAGCTCATTTATAAATAACAGCAGAACATTTATTCTAAGCAAACTTGATGTCTCCAGTCAACATGGTCTTTAAAATAAATTATTTAACCCTATTTTTAAGGAGGCAAGCTGTCAGAATCCTTAGCATACCAGGAAAAATGCTTAGCAGCATTCCATCCATCTTTACGTTCTGAGTTCAAATTCTACCAAGGTCAACTTTGCCTTTAATCCATCTGGGGTCAACAAAATAAAATAAGTACCAGTTGAACACTGGGGTTGATGTAACTGACTTGCCCCCTCTCCCGAAATTGCTGGCCTAGTGCTAAAATTTGAAATCATTGTTTAACCCTTCATCATCATCATCATCATCATCATCATCATCATCGTTTAACGTCCGCTTTCCATGCTAGCATGGGTTGGACGATTTGACTGAGGACTGGTGCAACCGGATGGCTACACCTGGCTACACCAGGCTCCAATCTAATTTGGCACCTTCTAGTGTGGAAATCAGATGTATCCACTCAAAATTTCATAACCCTTAACTACAGAAACTAGTTAATCCATCTTTGTTGAGGGATATCATTGGTTGAGATATCATTGTTCCTGGAATAACTAAGAAATTTAATTTCCCAGTTAAAAAGTTAAACTCATAACTTTATTTTTAGAGATGCAAAACTTAATATTTACATCCATAGTTCATTTTCCTTGGTTTGATGTGTAATTTGAAATGTAACGTTGACATAAATATTAAAAAATATTTCATCTGTAAAAATTCAATAATGGAGAATATTTAAGGGGAGTAACTCTGGAATTTTTAAACGACTAGTTTTGAGAAAATCTCATAACTATACAACAAATTCCATTTAACGCATTAAATCAAGACATATACATACATATGGTGTATTAGTCCCTCTTGAATCAATATCTACAGTAAAATTTGAACTCAGAACTACATTTGAACAAAAAAGTGTTTGCAATAAGTAAAAGCAATAAACTAACCTATATCAACTGATTCACTCTCAAGCTGAAATAAATACAAAATATATTTATTAAAAAAATAGTTTAAACAAAAAAAGTAACATTTTTATTAATACACATTGATATAAAATCTATATATGCCACAGGAGGAAATTCAGAGAATTTTTAAAACAATATTTCAGAATAATCATAAAAATATATAAAGAAAATATTCAAATTACATTTTTAAATAAATATTTATTTCAGTTTCATTTTCTACTAGCAGAAATATCCAGCGTTGCCTGGATTAAAGAAAATAATGAAATTCGAAAATGCCTTTTAGATCTCTAACATGACACATGGATTATGCAGTTCTCAACAGTAATTAGCTGAGGTACAAACTATTAATGTCAATAACATATTTTGTCCAATGTTCTCACTGTTAAAATTGTTAAAAAAAAACAGGTAGTTCTTTGTCTTTGCAATCACCTTCAATTGTCAGTACTTATTTGAAACACATTGAACCTGAAAATGCATAAACTTGAGAAGAACCAGCCTGCAGGCACTCCTCTCCAGTTAAGAAGTACATCAACTCCATGCAAAATACATTTAAATGAGCATTCATTATAATAGCATTCCCACATGCATTCTTTTCAAGTTATTTCGATGTTACACTCGCTTGCCCTAAGCCTTATTGCACGCAAATGGAGAAAACGTTCACTGCGTATATATCGATCGCTGTACGCCAGTGTCTAACCGCTTTAGCTTTTTAATGCACAAAAAATTGAAATTATTTTTTTTCTGTGCCTCTGATTAAAATTTTCGAAAAACAAACCCAGCCACATTACTTGGAAAAATATAATCTTTATTGTGCTGGTTTTTCGTAAAATTTCGCGCATGGGAAAGGCAACAAAATCGCCCCTCTCCACTTTGAATGGGATATTCCTATCTTAAAAAGTAATAATCGATTATCTCAGTAACCATGGGAGTTGGAGGGCAATAAAAATCTCCTGAACATGAGCGGACCATGCTGCTACTCTGTGCTGAATTGCACGCGATTCCACTGCCCCGTTCTCGAGTGAATCTGCCGACACTCAATCAAGCAATCAAGAACACTACAATTTATAGTATAGATTATGCAAGTGTAAACAACAGCAGCATTGTTGGATATAAAGCCAACAAGCCAATCAAAAGCTGAATTCATATCTGATGATGAGAATAAGGGAGTGTCTGCACAACTTGGACAGAACAAAGATTACAAACTATTTTTGTTTGATGCACCAATTATCAACAATTTCTCACTAATGTGTGTATCTTTCAGTGACACACAGTGACACACACACACACACATATATATATATATATATATATATATATATATATATATATATATA
>NC_068986.1:47987566-47990631 GCF_001194135.2 Octopus bimaculoides
ATATATATATATATATATATATATATATATATATATATACAGACATGATGAGTTTTTGCTTACCAAATCTACTCACAAGGCATTGGTCAGCTCAGGGCTATAGAACAAGACACTTGCCAAAAGTGGTAAGCAGTGGGACTGAACCTGAAACCCTATGAATGTAAAGTTACCTTCTTAACCACAGAGCCATGCCTGCATCTAGAAAGAAAAAGTCAATGTTAGAAAAGCCTGTGAACTTACATTGTGTAGATCTGCATGAATTGCAGCAAGGGTTCTGGTTAGTTGGAGAGGAAGTTGTGAGTACACCACTCTGTAAAAGATAGGTTTTCATTTGACAGAATTTTTAGTATGTAAAAATTTTTTTTTTTAGTAATCATATAATTTTATGATTTAACATCTTCACAGAAGTTAGGAGCATTAATAGATTTGCATATATTTTTAAAATATTTTTGTTTTTTTACTTGTTTCAGCCATTTGACTATGGCCATGCTGGAGCAGCGCCATAAAGGGTTTTAGTCAAAAAATTCAACCTCAGGACTTATTCTTTGTAAGCCTAGTACTTATTCTATTGGTCTCTTTTGCCAAACCACTAAGTTATAAGGACATAAACACACCAGCATCAGTTGTCAAAAAACGGTGGGAGGGACAAATACAGACACACACACACACACATATATATATATATATATACACATACATACACAACAGACTTCTTTCAGCTTCCATCTGCCAAATCCACTCACAAGGTATTGGTTGGCCCGCAGCTATAGCAGAAGACACTTGGTCAAGGTGTCACACAGTGGGACTTAACCCAGAACCATGTGGTTGGAAACAAGCTTCTTACCACACAACCATGTCTGTGCCTATATATATACACAACAGGCTTTCAGTTTCTGTCTACCAAATCCACTCACAAGGTTTAGGTCAGCCAGAGGCTATAGCAGAAGACATGTGGCCAAGGTACCACACAATGGGACTGAACCCGGAACCATGTGGTTGGAAAGCAAGCTTCTTACCACACAGCCACACCTGCATGCAGAAAATTATAGGCAAAATTATTTGTTCTATAGATTAACATTTTCTAATCAAAACTCATAAGTGGTTCCAATTTTGTAGACAGTTTGTTTAGTTAGCATATTAGAACAGGCATAGAGTGGCAAAATGGATGTTAAATGATGATCATGATGACATTTCTACCCTTATTTATCTGTTCCTGGAGGCGCAACGGCCCAGTGGTTAGGGCAGTGGACTCGCGATCATAGGATCGTGGTTTCGATTCCCAGACCGGGTGTTGTGAGTGTTTATTGAGCGAAAACACCTAAAGCTCCACGAGGCTCTGGCAGGGGATGGTGGCGAACCCTGCTGTACTCTCACCACAACTTTCTCTCACTCTTACTTCCAGTTTCTGTTGTGCCTGTAATTCAAAAGGTCAGCCTTGTCACACTGTGCCACACTGAATATCCCCGAGAACTACGTTAAGGGTACACGCGTCTGTGGAGTGCTCAGCCACTTGCACGTTAATTTCATGAGCAGGCTGTTCCGTTGATCGGATCAACTGGAACCCTCAATGTCATAAGCGACGGAGTGCCAACAACAACAACGCTATCTGTTCCTATTTTCTTCTTTATAAGCACAGTATGCTACAAACCAACAGAGGAGCCTTTTAAGGGACACAATTGCTTGCAACTAAATCCGATTCAAACATCAGTCAATTATAAAAAAGAGAGCACATTTGAAAATACAGTCTTATATTCAACATACACACGAAATCGGAGAAAAAGATGGAATGATCAGAACCAACTTCAGGCAAAACAACAACATATTATACTGTCATTTAAACATAAAGACTTAGTTTATGAAACACTGTTCTATATTCAGTACATTACTTTACTATCCATCCATCTTTTCAGCTCACTATTCCTGGAAGGATCATGGAAGCAAAGACCTAAGCCAACTCCTCCATAGATTATATAATATATATATATATATATATATATATACACATGATAAAATAGACTCCAATAGACTCATGTTGGTCTGTGCAGTAAAACCGGGGCTAATGCAGAATTGCAGCTCTCCTTGAAAAGTGCATTTTTTTTCAAAACATTCTGTAGTATTCCTGTTTTAGATGTTGGAAATTACGAATATACAAAAAAAAAAAAAATAATTAATCTTAATTTCCACCCCTCCCCCCACGAATTTAAAATTTTGATTTTGTTTAAAGAGATTGTAGTGAATTGACGAACATATACAAATTGAAATTAAATATAGACAAAAATCATTAAAGTGAAAAGAATTTGCATTTGACTTGTATTTGCCTTAAATCATCATCATCATCGTTTAACGTCCGTTTTCCATGCTGGCATGGGTTGGACGGTTCGACTGGGGTCTGGGAAGCCAGGAGGCTGTACCAGGCTTCAGTCTGATCTGGCAGTGTTTCGACAGGATGCCCTTGCTAACGCCAACCACTCTGAGAGTGTAGTAGGTGCTTTTTTAACGTGCTTTTTACGTGCCACCAGCATGGGAGCCAGTTGGTGCGAGGGGGCAGGCATTGACCACGTTTGGATGGTGCTTTTTTGTGCCAAATAATTAAATGTGAATTAAATATATACTATTTTATGTGAAACAAACATTAATATGTTTAATAAGGGGCTCAAATTTCACCCTCTCCCCCAATTTTGAATTTTGAACATTTTCATCCATTTATTTCTTTGTCTCTCTATCTATTTATCCATTTATTCATATCTATCTATCTATCACTTTACACACACACACCTATATATATATATATATGTATATATATATATATATGTATATATAGAAATATGCTTATTGAATTTAAAATTTTGAAAACATGGTTTCTTGCATATTCGGAATCTCTGTCATCAAAAACAGGAATCCGCTGAAAAAAAAAGAAATTTTTTTGCATATCCATAATCTCCAACATCTAAAACGCAGGAATCTGAAAAAAAATTTTCAAAAAAATGCATTCTCCCAGGAGAGGTGCAATTCTGCATTATCCCCACAAAATTATAGATTTTAGTAAAATTAACAAGAAGTGTACT
>NC_068986.1:47991171-47995925 GCF_001194135.2 Octopus bimaculoides
TATATATATATATATATATATATATATATATATGTTATAATTTAGAACAAACAGTAAAAGATTGTGTGAGTGTATACGTATGTAGACGTAAATGCAGGAGGTTTATGTCTATATATTGTGAGAATATAGTTGCATGTATTTTTTATATTTTTTACCACCTACTAAAATTACTTTCCTTTTTATTCAATGGTTTTCCATAGTGTTTGTTGCCATTAATAGCTGACGAGAATGTATCATAGCTCTTCGCTCCAACATTTGAAACTCCAAGTACTATAATGACAACCTTTTACCGTTTGTTCTAAATCATAACATATATAAATAATCCTCTATTTCTCTAATATCGAGGTTTCATTCTTTTGTTGTTACTTTTTATTATTATTAGTATTTATATACATACATGCATACATATAATCATTATCATAATTTAACGTCCGTCGTCCATGCTGGTATGGGTTGAATGTTTTGACCAGAGCTAGCAAAGCTGGAGAGCTGCACCAGGCTCCAGTATGATTTGGCATGGTTTCTATGGTTGGATGCCCTTCCTCATGCCAAAAACTTTACAAAGTGTGATGGGTGCTTTTATGTGACATTGCATGAATGCTTCTATGGGGCACAGGCACAGGACTCTTGCATGCCAAATGACTTCACCAGGTGATTGGTGGGGGTGGTGGAACCTCACCACTTCTACTGGGGAGTATGGGTCTTCTTGAGTACAGCAAAGCACCAGTTATCTTGGTCTTCTGTCATCTTGTCTGAAACATTTATTGTCCTAAGGCCATCTGTCAGTACTTCATCTTCCCTCTTTCCCAACTGGGGTAGCTATGTATCTCTTCTACAACAAGACACCAGTTTCTTTCCCTCTTTCATATTTTAACCTCTCACCTGGTACAAAGCCTCCTGCCTCAATACAACACTCCCTTCGTTTGAAGGGTCTTGTCTTGCAAGTTTCTTGGTGACCTCACTGGTGCTGGTGCCACATAAAAAGCACCCAGTACATTCTATAAATTGGTTAGCATCAGCTAGGGCATCCAGCCATATAAAACATGCCAAAGCAGGCATTAGAGTGTGGGGCATCCGTTTGGCTTGGCAACACCTGTTGAACTGACCAGCCCATGCCAGCATCAGAAAAAGGGTCATTAAATAATGATATTTCATTTACATCTTTTGTTTTTTATTTGTTTCAGTCACTGGACTACAGCCATGTTGGGGTACCACATAGAATAGTAGAATTTTAGTCAAAACAAATTAACCCCACTAATATTTATTTATATATATATATATATATATATGGGTTGATCCACTACTCAGGAAGAGACTATTCTAGAGTACGTTCTGTCTTGTCTTCGAAACGTCTAGATAGAATAGAGGCAGCTGATGAAGGGATATTCCAAGTGGCTTTCCGTTTTCCTATGTGTTCGTTCCGTTGTCTGTAGTTTATTGTTCTAACGTCCTGTACCCTGATATGCATGTATATACACATGTAGATGTAAGTATGTACATATATGTGTGTATACATGTATATATATTCTTTGTATTATATATATATATATATATATATATATATATAAAGTCTGGTACTTATTCTATTGGTTTGTTTTGTCAAACTGTTAAGTTATAGGTATATAAATATACCAACACTGGTTGTCAAGCAGTGGTGGAGAGAAAATACATACACATATATATATATATATATGATGGGTTTCTTTTATTTCTGTCTTCCAAATCCACTCACAAGGCTCTGGTCAGCCTGAGGCTACAGTAGAAATTTGTCAAGGTGCCACGCAATGTGGTTGGAAAGCAAACATCTTACGACACAGCCACACCTGCATCTATAGATATTGAATTTTTCAATGTAAATGAATCATTTCATTATCCTTATTTTAATATTAAAATAATTCACATTTTTAACTGAGAAATTTTACTTAATGCAAATATTTATCCACTGAAAATTGAGAAAAAGTGTATTAGTTTCTGCAATTTTCTATACAAAATAATGATTCCAGAGTTTTAGTCACTAGCTTATAAAACATTACTTACTTTAGGGATCTTGAATGATGGAATGGTCCGAAAAGAATGTTCAATAACACTATCATATTGGAAACATAATGGTAAATAACTGTCAAAAACACATTTCAACTTATTCAAGAAATCCTCGTGATCTCTGCCAGTGATATTCTATGAAAAAAAATAATGTTAAAAAGAAAAATGGAAAATAGTATTAATTGTAACATTTTTAGTAATAATTACTATTAGATAACAATGTAGTAATATTTACTATTATTAATAATAATATTTCTATTAAAAATAGTCATTTTTTAGCCTTTAATATTGTTTGAAAATATAAGCATGTTTCCAAGCTAACTTGATATAATTCAAAATAATTTTTTTTAAATATTTGATCATTCAAAGTTCACAAAAAGAAGGAAAAGGATAAATATAAAAAGAGCAGTTAAGGGTACAACTCTATTAGAAAAAAGGACATGACTTGAACTTAATTTATTTGTATCAAATTTGCTAACTTTAATGATACTGAAGACAGTGCCTGGTGGTTATAGGCAGAATTGTGAGCAGTGTTCCCTGAAGGTTGCTTTTTTGTACATATGCTGGTGGCATGTAAAAAAGTAGCCAGCACACTCTGTAAAGCGGTAGGTGTTAGGATAGGCATCCAGCTGTTGAAACCATGCCACAAGAGACAAGTTGAATCTGGACATCTCTCTGGCTGGTCAGCTCCTGTCAAACTGTCCAACCCATGCCAGCATGGAAAATGGACGTTAAACGATGATGATGATGTGCACACATTTTACAAATAACACACAAAGCATAAACTGTGCACACACAAGGTTTCAAAATGAAAAGTATCTTTTTATCAAGAGAAATTTGAGCGTTGGTTACTCACTTGAATGCACAAATACTTCACAAAAAAGTATAAAATTTGCATACAAGCAAATTTCTGTGCACTTCCACATTTTGTATATGAGATGCTGTAGCAAAAATCAGTGCTAGCTATAATTTCTACAGAATGTCTATGCAGAAAATCTTAATAATGTAGGCACAGGAGTGGCTGTGTGGTAAGTAGCTTGCTTACCAACCACATGGTTCTGGGTTCAGTCCCACTGTGTGACACCTTCGCTAAGTGTCTTCTCCTATAGCCTCGAGCCAACCAAAGCCTTCTGAGTGGATTTTGGTAGATGGAAACTGAAAGAAGACTGTCGTATATATATATATGTATATATATGTGTGGGGGTGTGTATGTTTGTGTCTGTATTTATCCCACCCACCATCACTTGACAACTGAAGCTGGTGTGGTTACGTTCCCGTAATTTAGCGGTTCAGCAAAAGAGACCCAATAGAATAAGTACTAGGCTTACAAAGCATAAGTCCTGGGGTCAGTGCTCCAGCATGGCTGCAGTCAAATGACTGAAATAAAAGAGTAAAGCACACTACTAACACAGTAGAATGTAGTATTGTCTTATAAAAAAACGTTTAATATACTTTATAGTATATTATGGTTATATAATGAAATACCATACACCTACAAGTCATTGAAACAAAGAGTGTTAAACAAACATCTTTCAGCGTTTATTTTGGCTCTTTGTAATCTAAGTTCAAATCCCATAGAGGTCAACTCTGCTTTTAATTCTTTTGGGTTTGAGAAAACAAAATACTAGTCAAGTACAAGAATTCATACTATCTCACCTTTCTCAGAATCAGCTGCATTACAGTCAGAGGAAGATGTGAGGTGAGGAGGGGTAATTACTATATCTTTTCCCCTCTATTCTAATCTGTCTGTTTGTCTGTCTACCTATCAACTTTGCCCATTATTCCTGGGAGAGTTGTGAAAGTAGAGCCCTCAGGTACCTCCTCCATAGGGTCTTATAAGAAGCAACCATCACTACAAGACTTTCTGGCTGGATTCCTAAGCATGACAAAATGAGACTAAAGATATTATCCAACCATCTCATTCTTGGTCTACCCTGCAATTCTTTCCTGCAGTATTCCAATCCCATGCTCATAGTACCAGAGCTGTGACTTCTCAATGCAGCAGAGTGGTGGCTTAGCCCGGAAGGGACTCCCTGGTCACTGAGATCTGATAGAGTAAGGCACATGATGATGATGATGATGATGGTGATTATGATGGTGGTGATGATAATGGTGATGAAGTGTGTTAGTCTGCAAATATGATAGTGTACGTAGTCAAAAGTTGCAGCTGTATTTTCATCAAAGAACATCTTAATCTGTTTTCTCAGGACAGTGTAGACACAATAAATGTGAAACAACTTCATTTAGAAATGGTCATTAGACAATCCTTTTTGATTGATGATGCCTGCTACATGTCAGTTTGGGTAGATTTAACAAGAATTAGAAACAACAACAGCAGCTGTCAAACAGCTACAAATATTCAACTTTGAGTAAAGATGAAATCATTTGCTTGCAGCAGGAATTGAAGACATAAAAATCAGCAATGTTACTCATATATACTTTACATAATGTCTCTAATATATACATGTGTGTGTATGTGTGTAAAGACAGTTGAGTAGATATACAAGGATGTAGGCATAGCTGTGTGGTTAGGAAGCTTACTTTGTAACCATATGGTTTTGAGTTCAGTCCCACATATTGCCCATGGTTGATCAAATCCTTCTAAATGTATTTGGTAGACAGAAACTGAAAAGAGTTTGTGGGTGTGTGTGTGTGTGTGTGTATGCATGTATATATATATATATATATATATATATATATATATATATATATAT
>NC_068986.1:47996381-48001568 GCF_001194135.2 Octopus bimaculoides
ATATACACGACAGGCTTTTCCAGTTTCTGTCTACCAAATCCACTCACAAGGCTTTAGTTGGCCTGAGGCTATAGTAGAAGACACTTGCCCAAGGTTCCACACAGTGGGACTGAATCCAGAACCATGTGGTTGGGAAGCAAGCTTCTGACCACACAGCCACTCCTGCTTAATGACATTTCTTACAACTTTACGTTCTAAATTTAAATACCACTGGTGTTGACTTTGCCTTTCATCATTATAGGGTTCATAAAATAAGTAGCAGCTGAGCACCGGGGTCAATGTAATCGACTAGTCCCTTCCCCTGAAATCACTGGCCTTGTGTCAAAATTTCAAACCAACATGTTTAATTCAATGACGATTGACCCACAACAGATTTGCATTTAAAAATTTCAAACTGTACCTTTTTCACATCTTTTAAGTTTCCTTGTAGTAAGCAGAACACTTCATACAATAACTGAAGTTGATATAACAGAGCAGATTCATTCTGACTTTGAGTACTTCCAAGGACCTAGCAGAAAAATAAAAGCAGTTTATACAAATAAGAAATGTACATTGAAATGGAAAATAATAAAGTTCATATTTAAAAAAAACAAAAAACTTAGGGGTTCAGCAAAAGAGACAGAAAATAAATAGTGGACTTGGAAAATAATAAGTACTGAGGTCAATCTCTGACTAAAATTCTTTAAGGTGGTGCCCCAATATGGCTGCAGTCTAATGACTGAAGCAAGTAAAAGGATGAAAAATACTCACCTTTTGCCTATATTCAAAAGTGTGTTATGTGTGTGTGTGTGTGTGTGTGTGTGAAGTAGGTATACTTGTTAGTTGTTATTAAACAGGAAAAAAGAAATCAAAGATAAATTTGCTTGCAATTCAGAAAAACATTATAAGTACAAGAGGAACAGACATCCTTTGATACCAAACTTATTTGAGACTCTGATTTTATGATACAAAATATCATTTTTAAAACATTCAGATTTGATTAAAACACAGATTTATGTGTAAATTCAGCATTTTCTGTGGGTCTTTTTTTTTTTTTTTTAGCAGAAAACTGTTACATTACATATATTACTTTTTTGCCTTCTAACATTGAATACAGGCTTTAATTTCCAAGGGAAATATTTCTCCAAGACTATAAAGCATAGCTATAGAAATTTTCCACCAGGGTCCACATGACCCTTAGAGGAGCACATAAGGTTTTGCTGTTAAAATTTATGTGCAATAAATTGGTTATACTTCACAAAATCTTTCAACAATTTTTTTTATACAATTCCAAAAATATTTAATTATAAAAATATAATGGGATGCTTTTTGAACAGAAAATGTCTATGGGAGTCCAGTAGAGTAAAATAGGAATCAAAGGTGTTCATAGGCAAAAAATTATCAAGAACCAATGCACCAAGAAATAGGTAAGGTTTGAAACTCCAATTCTTGTATTAGAAGTCAAACACCTTAACTAACCAATGAGATATACAAAACATTAATTCCACTAACATTTTTAATCATCATCATCATCATTTAACATCTAGTTTCCATACTGGCATGGATTAGACCAGGGGTTTTCAAACTGTGGTCCGAAGGACAAGACAGGGGGTCCGTGGACAGCAAATACTTTTTATGGGCAATTTGATTTTATATATGTTTTTTAATCGAAATCTTTTAATTGACAATAAACCTATTTGTTAAATACTGTTAAATAAATAAATGTAAAAATATATGTTATTTTAAGCAAATATTTATGTATAAATTTCATAAGTGTTTATAAGGGGGTCCCTAAAGTAAAGCCTCAAATATAAAGGGGTCCGCAAGTCAAAAAGTTTGAAACCCCCCCTGGATTAGACGGTTTGACAGGAACTGGTAAGCTGGAGAGCTGCACCAGATTCCAGTCTGATTTGGCAAGGTTTCCATGGCTGGATGCCCTTCCGAACATCAACCACTCTGTGAGTGTAATGGGTGCTTTTTACATTGCCACGACTATGATTTTACAACTGCCATTTAGATGACATACATAGATAGAATAGAAAACAACATACCAACCGATATTCTTTGAAATGCTTGAACACATACATTCCTCGATAAAGGTAAATTGAACGTGGAGGCGAGTTCAAGTAATTTTCGTGGATATCAATCATTCCCATCAATTGACCAAATATGTTACAAAGTTCAGTTTCATCTATCTACAAATCAGATCAAATGGAATTATCTCCCATTACTATGTCCATCTATATTTAAAATATTTAACAAAGAAATTACTGAATGTAGCGAACATCAAAAATACAATTAGAAATTACTTATGCATTGTGAACAAGACATTAGCTTATGTCATTTTACACAGTCTGACAAACAAGGGAGACGAATCCGGAAATCTTTTAAGTTTTTTTAAAACCACCCATAAGAACAGAATTTAAATTTTGTTTTTGAACCAGTAATTAAAGAGTCGCTACATAAATGTACAATACTACCCATGTAGGCATGGAAAATGAACAATTAAAAAAAATTAATATATCTATGTCACCAAGATTAATCACTTGGAGATGCAACCAGCACGAAAAGCAAATATATTCAATACAGTCAGCATAAAAATGTAATTGAAATACATTTATGTTCTGATATCACAGAGTCACTTGAAAATATATACCTATTTTGTGTCTATAAGAAGCAATATAAATATCTTTCCTAGTCTATAATTTTCTTCACATTCTATTGATGCTAAAAAACATATTTAACAGAGAGCTAAGACAGATCAATAAAATAACTACATAGATCTTGTTTACAATTAATTAAACAGAATCAGTAAGAACTTTCATCTTTCACAATTACATCGTTTTCAAGTGTCAGTATTTACTGCATTTACTTGTGTATAGGTTGCACTCTTAATTTAGCATTAAATCTTGGTAGAAAATTTTCCCCTTCATATTCAAACCAGATATCAGATTTGATCTGTGTATAAGTCGCTCCTTCCACAGTTTTTTTACAGTTAAAAATCAAGTATAAAACAGTACAACTTAAGCAGAAGCAAATATGATAAATGTACCTATTTTATGTCTACTAATAACTATTAATTATAATATCAATTCTCTTATTTAGAGAAAAAAAATTTTACTTTTTTAAACCGGTGCTAAGAAAATAAGAATCCATTGTAAGTATTATAAATGATTTCAAATTTTGGCATTTGAACTCGGAAAATAAAGTCATAAGAAATGCCAGTAAGCATTTTGCCTGGTGCAGTAACAATTCTGCCAGCTCAGTGCTTTAATAAGAAATTGGGTTAAGCTTTGTTTTTATGAAACCGAGAGATCATTACAGACCAAAACTAAGCTAACTATTAACTGAATTAAATTTTAACAATCATTCACTAAATTTCGCAGCATTTAATAACTGAGAAACATTTACCTAAAACATTTCCTTTACTGAATAAGAATGCTAATATACTGATATTTGTTTTATGCTGAGATTTAAAAGTTAGCACTGTAAATTAAAGATTAACTTATAAGTTTAGTGCTCCTACTTCGTTTAATCCTAAACTTTTGACAGTTAGATAGAATGGATAACTATGAAATGAATGTCTATCAGGAATACAATATAGTCCCAGAAATGGAACGGAAACTTCATGATTCACTACCAATTTTCAAAGCAGTTAAAATCAGTACAAGATTACAAAAACAATTAAGTCAACAAGCTGGCAGAGTCATTACCATACCAGGCAACATGCTTAGTAGCAGTTCTTATGGCTTTACATTCCGAGTTCAAATTCTGCTGGGGTCGACTTTGCCTTTCATCCTTTTGGGGTCAATAAAATAAGCTCTAGGGTCAATGTAATCAACTTACCCACTTCACCGAAATTACTGGTCTTGTACCAAAATTTGAAACCAAATTACAACAACTATTATTTTTAAAACAGTATTATAAATTTATTTCTGAATTGAAGACATTTCAATTGAAATATTTCAAAAAAGTTAATCTAAGTTTTGGGCTTTCAGCATTCTGCTAATGTCATATCAAATAATAATTACTTCTTGTTATTGGCACTCCGTCGATTACGACGTCGAGGGTTCCAGTTGATCCGATCAACAGAACAGCCTGCTCGTGAAATTAACTTGCAAGTGGCTGAGCACTCCACAGACATGTGTACCCTTAACATAGTTCTCGGTGATATTCAGCGTGACACAGTGTGACAAGGCTGACCCTTTGAATTACAGGCACAACAGAAACAGGAAGTAAGAGTGAGAGAAAGTTGTGGTGAAAGAGTACAGCAGGGTTCGCCACCATCCCCTGCCGGAGCCTCGTGGAGCTTTAGGTGTTTTCGCTCAATAAACACTCACAACGCCCGGTCTGGGAATCGAGACCGTGATCCTATGACCACGAGTCCGCTGCCCTAACCACTGGGCCATTGCGCCTCCACAATTACTTCTAACAGAGGCACAAGACCAAAAATCTGATAGGATGGAGTAAGCCAATTAAATCAACCCCAGGGCTTCATTACTTCTTTATTTCATCACTCTTGGAAGGATGAAAGGTAAAGTGAGCCTTAGCAGGATTTGAACCTCAGAATCAAAAACATCGAACCAAATACTGTAAAACATTTTGTCTGATTCTATCAATTCTGTCCACCCATGATCCCCCAAGCTGAATAAAGTTTTAATAAGCAAACTTAATAATTTAAGGAATTATATTCAAACCTAATTATATAAGCAAACTATATTCAAACCTAAATATATAAGCAAACTTAATAATTTAAGGAATTATAATCAAACCTAAATTTTAATAATCTATAATTTGGAGCTCACATTTATACAGCAAAAAAAAAAAAAAAAACACAACAAACCGTTTCTGGATAGTAATATAATATAGCATTCTTTGGATCATCTCCTTCATCTTTTAGAACAGTCATGTCATAGAGAATGACACGCGTGTCTGTTAGAGTCCTGAAATAGAACAAATATTTAAGAATCTTGAATAATGTCAAACAAAAAAATGCAAATCCTTCATAATTTCAACTATCTTACATTCTTTTATTCTTTTACTTGTTTCAGCCATTTGACTGCGGCCATGCTGGAGCACCACCTTTAGTCGAGTAAATTGACCCCTAGACTTATTCTTTGTAAGCTTAGTACTTATTCTATCAGTCTCTTTTACCAAACTGCTAAGCTACGGGGATGTAATCACACCAGCATCAGTTGTCAGGATGTT
>NC_068986.1:48001578-48005531 GCF_001194135.2 Octopus bimaculoides
AGATACACACACACACACACACATACATATATATACATACAATGGGCTTCTTTCAGTTTCCGTCTACCAAATCCACTCAATACTTTGGTTGGCCCATGGCTATAGTAGAAGACACTTGCTCAAGGTGCCATGCAGTGGGACTAAACTTGGAACCATGTGATTGGTAAGCCAGCCACTTACCACACAGATGAATCTGTATGTTGTTCAATCCTTTTGTTACCATATTTCTGTCAAAATATGCTACCTCAGTTTCAGCTAAGTTTGAAAATAATGAAGAATTTAGTGAAATAACTTTGTCATTGTTAAGCTAGTGTTTGGAGCATAAATTACCATATTTTAATGTGTATAAGGAACCCTTTTTCGTCAAAAACTAGGTCAAAAAACTATGGGAGTTTCTTATAACATGGATAGCATTATAATCCCTTACAAAACATACTTTCTAAATTTTAAGCCCCCAAAATTAGGGGGTTATTTGAAATTTTGGCACATGGCCAGCAAGTTCAGGGAGGGTTTACATCAATTACATCGACCCCAGTGTTCAACTAGTACTTATTTTATTGACCCCAAAAGGATGAAAGGCAAAGTTGACCTCATCAGTATTTGAACTCAGACCTTAAAGACAAATGAAAAGGCAATAAGCATTTTGCCCAGTGTGCTAATGATTCTGCCAGCTCGCTGCCTTTTTGGAGGGTGGAGTTCATCCGGGAATTTGGAGCATAAATTAACATGAAATTATAATAATCAAGATTACTTTAAAATAAGACATTTGTATCACATAACCAAGGTTTGTATTATAGAACTAAGGCTGGCTGTTATCAAAAGGGTTAAGATCAGTCTATGACTTCTTTTTGTCACAAATTTGTTTATAGAGAATCACTTATGATACATAAATACACTAAAATATAATATATATTTTAAAGATAGAAATAATCTATACACACACCATACATATTTATTTATTTATTTCAGTCATTGATCTGTGGCCATGCTGTGGACACTGCCTTGAAAGAATTAGTCAATCAAACTACATCCAGAACTTATTTTATATCTATTATTCTATTCATCTCTTTTATGTTAAACTGCTATGTTTTGGGAATGTAATCAAATCAACACTGGTTGTAAGGCAGTGAGACTCACACACACTATGTATGCATGCATGCATACATACATACATACTGGGCCTCCATGCAGTTTCCATCAATCAAATTCACTAACAAGTCAATGGTTGGCCCTGATGCCTTGTGTTGTGTAACAAAGAGCTGAACCACATAGAGTAGTGCCTTTTATTTGTTTTTGTTTTACATTACTTAGTAATGGCATGGCTGTATGGTTCAGAATTTCACATCTCAACCACATTGGTTCTGGGTTCAATCCCACAGTGTAGAACCTTGACCATCACCACATAGCCCTTGGGTGTGTTTTGCAGAGTAGCTTCTGTAGTAAACATGTGGGCTAGTTGCTCCATCAGAGGATAATTTCCTTCTTTCCCCCCAATCAATCTTTGAGGCCCCAAAATGTATGAAGGAGCTTATTACAATTCTGCCACTTATTAAATTTGTTTATTTGCTTCATGTCCATTTTTCCCATGCTTGCAAGAGTTAGAAGAGAATGTTGTTTAAAGCATTGTTTTTCAGCCATTGTTTTACTGATGCGAATCTTCATTTGCTTTTTGAGTAACAGTTTTGCTTATTCCACACAGCATCAATGCACAGTGTCCAGATGGTTTGATGCCAGCTGCACTTTGCAGATGCAAACAAACACACATATACATGCGCAAACTCACACACACACACACACACATGCACAAATACACACACAATGATTATCTATTTAGTGTCTGTCTACTAAATCCACTCACAAGGCATTGGTTGGATCTATATGGTCACCTAATCTGTTAGAAATAACAGCCAAATTTCTTTAACCCTTTTGATATCAACCTGCCTCAAAAAAACACTAGTCTAAAGTGCTGCACAATGGGACTGAAACTGAATGATATGGTAAGGAAGCAAGCTTCTTAACTCTACAGAAGTTTCACCAGGGGCATTAGAAGACATTTTACCCAATGTACAGCAATTAGACTGGACACAAAAATATGTGATAGCAAAGTGAACTTGTTCACAACATAATACTATGCCCGAACCTATTTCAAAATCAATACTTCACACACACACACAAACGCAGATAAGGATACACACCATAGAAAGACAGAATGGATTTAACAGGACAAGAAGAGACACTTGAGATAGAGTGTCACTGAGGAGGACACTGAATGTGTGATGAAAGGTTTCAGACGAAGGACAGTAAAATAAGAATAATAAAGCTGAAGTGAAAACCATGTATAGAGTGCATGTTGTTGATTGGTAAAAAACATGACCATCTCCAAGTATAGCAATATCTGTTTCAACATGTGATTTCATATCAGGAATCTTACAAATCAAATACATAAATGTAAGTACAAAGCACAGGGAGAAAAACCCAATTATAGATTGACGGATGTAGTTAATAGTTATCAGTGTGGTTACAGCAGAACCAATAATTTTACAGACGTAAAAGTACTAAAAGAGATAAAGAATTAGATCAGTTGTGGGCACAGTTGTCAGCAAATGACACAACGTCAAATAGACAAGTTTTTATGAAGATAACCAAATATGTTACTGACTAACAATTTTCTAAATATAAGAATAATGTATTACATTCCAATAAGGCACCATGGAGTCTATATATATTCTTTTATTTGTTTCAGTCATTTGACTGCAGCCATGCTGGAGCACTACCTTTAGTCGAATAAATTTACCCCAAGACTTACTCTTTGTAAGCCTAGTACTCAATCTATTGGTCTCTTTTGCCGAACCGCTAAGTTACAGGCACGTAAAGATACCAACATCGGTTGTTAAGTGATGGTAGTGGGACAAACACAGACATACAAACATATACATAGATATGTATATATACATATATATATATATATATATATATATATATATATATATATATATATGACAGGCTTCTTTCAGTTTCCATTTACCAAATCCACTCAAGGCTTTGGTCAGCCCAAGGCTATAATAGGAAACACTTGCCCAAGGTGCTATGCAGTGGGACTGAACCCAGAACTACGTGGTTGGTAAGCAAGTTACATACCACACAGCCACTCCTGCACTTACATATATATATATATCATCAGTAGATCGTATATCCAAAAAAGAAGCATACTCTAAACATTAAAACAGTAATGTATTTATAGGAAGTTAATTATATGGTTAATCAGTGCTGCATTAACCCATTAAGCAAAATAAGGACATGCTTAGGGCATCTAGGGACAGGGGCACCACAGAAATGAAAATGGTTTATGGCACAAAAGAAATCACTTTAAACTTACTAAAATGATATTTGTAATGCCTTATCTCTAATAAGTATAGAAGCAGAAGTTTTATGTAAAATTAATTTTAACAATATCATCAAACACTTTGCAATTAGATTAAAAAAAAAAAACGAAGGAAGGAACTTTTCAAATATAAATTAAATGGAAGCATACAAAAATAAACATTATTTTCCATCCTACTGTGAATTTTCATTTTCAAAGATAAAAATTTATTTTATGGCTTATTATCATTTACATTTTGAACTATTTTCGTTTACATTTTGAACCATTTACATATACTTGAGGGCATCAAAACCTTTTAAGTGCTTAGGGCCTCTATGGGTCTTAATCTGGCTCAGTGGCCAGTCATAGGGTGACCAATGGTTTTGCATCCACAAAGCACTTAACCTTACAGATGGCTCACCAGATCCTAATGGCCATGGAATTATAACCTCTATCTCTATTTTAAAAAGTGGTAATATGCCTGCAGCCGTTAGGGTCCAAGGAGCCGCCTATAAGGCTAAGCGCTTTATGGATGCAAGACCATTGGTAATATAATTAACTTCCAATACATATATATATATATATATATATA
>NC_068986.1:48005645-48010717 GCF_001194135.2 Octopus bimaculoides
GCTTTCCATGTTAGCAAGGGTTGGACGATTTGACTGAGGACTGGTGAAACCGGATGGCAACACCAGGCTCCAATCTGATTTGACAGAGTTTCTACAGCTGGATGCCCTTCCTAACACCAACCACTCAGAGAGTGAAGTGGGTGCTTTTACGTGTCACCCGCACGAAGGTCAGTCAGGCGATACTGGCAACGGCCATGCTCAAAATGGTGTATTTTATGTGCCACCCGCACAAGAGCCAGTCCAGGGGCACTGGCAACGATCTTGCTCGAGAATCCTACGAAGGCCAGTCAGGCGGTACTGGCAACGGCCACGCTCAAAATGGTATCATCATCATCTTATACTCTCCCAACCAGCACTGTGGTGAGAGAGTCAAAACACATACTATGCTTTGATGTGAAAACTCCTAAATGTTAAATCTTGGATTTTAATTTTAATTCGCTTGAAAAAACAGAAAAAAGATTTTTTTAACAGGATGTAATTGATTTGAAAATAAAAAAAAAAAACCCCACAACTAAAACAGCTATAGTGAACTTCAGCTCATTTCTGTTATATATATGTGTATATATGGTGGAGTGCAGTGTCTTGAAACATTAAAATATAACAATACATTTAAAGCAGTGAATCTTGAAATTTTAAAATTAGACAGGTATAATATAGTAGTATGGAAAGTAATGTTCATTGTGTTGTGGTGGTGGTGATACAAATACAACAACAATAGTAAGAATTATTCAAAGGAATAGATAAGAGTTGAAGCAGAGAGAAACAAGATAAAGTTAGTAAATAAAGTTGACCTCTTAACATTTAAAAATATAATAAGAACACTTAGATAAAATATAATAATGTTGATGAGAATTTGGGTAATTATAACAATGATTACTACAGTGAAGGTGTATGGCTCAGTGGTTAGAGCGTCGGGCTCACAAACATGAGGTAGTGAGTTTGATTCCTGGATTGGGTTGTTTGTTGTGCTCTTGAGCTGACACTTTATTTCATGTTGCTCCAGTTCACTGATCTGTAGAAATGAGTTGCGCCATCACTGGTGCCAAGCTGTATCGGCTTTCGCCTTTCCCTTCGACAACATTGGTAGCAGGGAGAGGGGATGTTGGTATGCATAGGTGACTGGTCTTCCATAAACAACCTTGCCCAGACTTGTGCCTTGGAGGATAAATTTTTAGGTGCAATCCCAAGGTCATTTATGACCAAAGGAAGTCCTTTCTACCATAGTGATGGGAATAAAGATGTATCATCATCATCATCACCACCACCATATTATCATCATCATCATCGTTTAACTTGTGTGTGTCGGATAGAATTTGTTAAGGCAGATTTTCTAAGACTGGATGCCCTTCTTGCAACCGTTCCTCCCGTTTCCAAGCAAGGTGCTATTTCCTTGTACCAGACATGTTTTTCTATGAAAGACTGGACAGGAACATCACATGCATGTTCATGATGATGTTGATTGTTTAGAGTCATCACATAAGACAAGGTTATATGCAAACACATTGTCGTCATCGGCATTAACTTGTATCCGAGTAGTTAATCTGTAGAGAGTGATTGAGTTTCTTCATCCTGATGGGTGTGAAGGTTGCTAGTGCCTGAGGTTGTTATTTAGGCCAAGGGTGGTATAGAAGAGCCAAGTGGGCAAGTTGCTCTTTGTGTCTTTGACGTCTGATCTCTGCCTTGTGACATCTGTTATTTTCCATCTGGCCTATTCCCTTGACGATGACATGGTGCCACTTTGGGTGGTCCTTGGCAATTGTCTCCCAGGTATTTGGGTCAATGGAGCAGCAGAGGACAGTGGTCTTGAACTGGTCTCAGAAATGAAATTTGGGGGTGACATGTGGTCTGGTGTCCGAGACCAACTCCACACAGAGGAACTGATGGAGGGAGGTGTATTTAAGGTATGTATATGATGTGTTCCAACCAGCGAAGGTGGTGTCATGCTATGGTAGCTTCAATGCTAAGCAGTCTGGCCTCCAGCAGAACCTTTTCATTGGTAATGTAATCATTCCATCAAATCCTCATTGTGCAAAGTTTGTGCTGCTAGAAACGTTCAATGTTCTTCAAACACATACACACAAGCATACATACTCACATACACACAAACCCGATGGGCTTCTTTTAGTTTCTGTCTATCAAATTTACTCTTCACAAGACTTTGGTCACACTATGAGGCTATAGTAGAAGACACTTGTCCAAGGTTTCACACAGTTGGACTGAACTCATAACCACATGGTTGGGAAGTAAGTTTTTCAACCACACAGTCAATATGTATATTTCTAACAAAATCAGTTGATACGGTACAGAACATTGCTTGATTTTTGGCATCAAATTATGTATAGTGAACCATTAACTAACCCCTTAAACTCTTTCAGATCAAATGCTCAATAAAGCTATTGTCCATGAAGAAATACATACACCTGCCTTCACACATACACACACATGTATGCATGCAGACATACACTCACAAACACATAATTTCATTTGGATAAAAGGAAAATGGAAGTATACTCCAAGATTTCAAACAATAAACAAGAATTGCCACTCAATATATACAAACAACAAATAACAAATAATACCAGAGCAGTGAAATATACCTGTCTCTCAACCCTTTTGTTACCATATTTTGGTTGAAGTACACTGCCGTTGTTTCAATTAATTATCAAAATTACGAGGAATTTAGCAAAACAACATCGTTATCATTAAGCTGATGCTTGGTACATAAATGAACATGAAATTTCGATGGAAGTTTTAGTTCAGATCATTTTAAAACAGGAAGACTATTCCTCAGAATTGGGGCAGTCTTGGGATGAGTGGTATCAAAAGGGCTAGAGTTCTTTACAAATGCAGAACAAAAATTGCCAGTTAATTACAATGTATACTGCTTAAAGTTTGTTTTATCGTAATCCTCAATAAAAGATAAAGCTAACTTCCATTGTTTAGGATTTCAAAAAAAAGCAATTAAAAGAACAAGCTTGATGGATTTTTTCTTTTTGTTTTTTTGCATTCATTATTAGAAATATTATTACTATTTGTATTTCTATTAATAGTCTAATAAAAGTAAGTATGAGTACACTCATTAACTTTCTATAAGAATAGTTGTAAATACATTGAATGAATCATGAGGTTCATCATGAGCGTTTTACACACACACACACACATGTTGAGTCAAGGATTAACAATGTAAGATACCATTTGTTTAAGAATGGCATATTTTTCATAAACAAAATATTATTTTCTCTTATATTTCAATTGTTGTAAAATTAAATGGGGTATTTCCTTTTTGGCTTCTCTTAGGAGAATTTTTTAGATGTAAGTAATCATTGAGGACTGTACATCATATCCAGCATATATCTCTTAAATAGGTGCAAGCAAGTCTGCTTCCCAACCACCATGGTTTTGGGTTCAATACCACAGCAAGGCAACCTGGGCAAGTGTCTTCTACTATAAAACCATCCCAACCTAAGTCTTGTGAGTGGACATGGCAGATGCAAACTGAAGACGCCCGTCAGGTGTGTGTGTGTGTGTGTTACAGTCTCCTTGCTTTGAAATTATGTGATGGTTGTAAACAATTGTCACCTTCATTCCTAATCTTCCATGAAAACATTTCTGGTTATAGGAAAATATTACCTTATTTGGAAATAGGTGAAAGTTAGTGACGGGAAGAGCATCCAGCTGTAGAAAATCCACCTAAAAAACAATTCCACCCAACCTATGCAAGCATAGAAAAGTATGTTAAAACAGTGACCATTATACATTGCGTTATTTCACCTTTATCATTGTTGCTTCGAGTCCTAAACTTGGAAAGCAGATCTGGTAATTCATTTTCAGATTATTCATTTTAGAATATTAATTACTTAATGTTCAGTTTTTATAAAAAATAAAAAATGAAATAAGCAAGTATCTGTTTTAGAAAAGATTTTGGACAAACGTCTTTTGTCTTTTACCATAGACTCAAACTAACCAATGTCTTGTGAGTAAAACTGGTTAGATAGAAACTGTATTGGAGCCTGTCACATGGATTATACTTTTAATTCAAAGACCCAGTAGCATTACATCATAATCTAATGTGTAAATGGATGTAAAACATTAAAACAGTAATGTATTTATAGGAAGTTAATTATATGGCCAGTCAGTGCTGGATTAATCCATTAAGCAAAATAAGGACATGCTTAGGGCATCTAGGGACAGAGGCACCACAGAAATGAAAATGGTTTACGGCACGAAAGAAATCACTTTAAACTTGCTAAAATGATATTCGTAATGCTTTGTCTCTAATAAGTATAGAAGCAGAAGTTTTATGTAAAATTAATTTTTACAATATCATCAAACACTTTGCAAAAAGTGATCAAACAACTTAATTGAAACCTATGGAGGATCCACAACTTCAAGACTTAGTATATTTCCCACAGTAATTTTATTAGTATATCTTCCTTCTGTAACATTGACAACTTCTCACTGTCACCTATAACATCATGAAATTCTACGTCAACATATAGCACCCTAACTTCTTAACTTCTAAACACAAGTGTCATCTACAAGCAATCTAAACATTCCTGTTAGAGTGCACCGCTTTCTGAAGATCTTAAAAACATTCTCCAATATAGGCATACCAACCAAGTTTATTTTGACAGCTACACAAACACAAACAGTATACATATTACAGAAGCAACTTCACATTATCTCTTTCTCTGCATGAACATGTCTAAAACTTTCAAATTCACAAGTTCTGGGCTTTATAATTCCTGATGATCTATCGTGGTGAACATGCACCTATAATATGGGAATTTAAAATTACACTGCAATGACTAAAATTCCAATTCAAAACCAAAAAAGTTATCCAAATCCTGATTTTTTGCTTTAACTCTTTATAATGTTCAAGTGTGATCCAGCTTGGAGTATTGCTCACATATTTAAATATCATACTACTACTACTGCACACAATAACATCTGAATCTTTAGCCAAAAGAAAACCATTCAGTTGTTGTCATTTAGTACAAGATTAGTCCTAAGTGAGTGGAGGCGCAATGGTCCAGTGGTTAGGGCAGCGGACTCGCGGTCATAGGATCACA
>NC_068986.1:48011065-48016223 GCF_001194135.2 Octopus bimaculoides
TTATCTAAGAGTGTGATTTAACCCATTCATTACCAGATTTCTAAAGAAATATGCAACTTTTGTTCCAATTAAATTTGAAAAGAAGGAAGAATTTTTTAAAACAATTTTGTCATTATTAAGCTGGAGTTTGGAACATAAATTAAAAAGGAATTTTGAAGGAAAGTTTTAATTTAAATCACTTTGAAACAGTAAATTTTTATCATAAAAACAAGAGAAGTTTGAGGCAGGTTGATAACAAAAGGGTTAAAGAAATTTGGCTGTTATTTCTAACAGATTAGGTGACCATATAGAGGTTCTTCTGGTGAATCATGACTACATTTGGCACTTGTACTATAATACACTCTATACAAGATTATGTCTGGAAAAGTATGAACAACACGATTTCTTGTTTCTCCTCAACTCAACTCTCTATAATTCTAAAGCTCTCAACAATCATAGTGGACAACCCAATCAAGTCCGGACTCTGACACCAATTGTTTCATCATTTGACAGGCAATGCACTGTGCTCATCAACAAGACATTTCACTATCTGTCTGTGGATTCACACTATGTTTTACATGAGACTAAATACTCTCTTCTAGGTTATTGTCTTTTCTAAGAGAAACCTGACTGAAAAAAAAAAAACCTATAATCAAATACAATCCAGTGATGACCATCATGAAAATAATTGTGGCATTTAGTTTTGACCAGTAAGTTCTCTCTGTGATGTTTGAGATAATTTATATATGTCCATAACAATGAGTAACTTCAAGTCTCCAGATCATCATTGTCATCATTTTACATTCTTTTTTCCATGCTGGCACAGGTTGGACGGTTCTACAGGAACCAATGAACTAGAGGATTGCACTGTACTCCATTGTTTATGCTGGTATGGTTTCTTCAGCTGGATCATCACCATTACCATCATCCTTTAACGTCTTTTTTCCATGCTGGCATGGGTTGGCTGATTTGACCAGAGCTGGCAAACAGGAAGGACAGCTGCACCAAATTTCAATCTGATTTGGCTTGGTTTTTGTTCAGCTGGATGCCCTTCCTAATGCCAATAACTTTACTCAGTGTGCTGGATGCTTTTTACTTGGCACCAGCACGAGCAACTTTACATGGCACCAGCATGGGTGCTCTTATGTAGCACCATCACAGGGATTTTGCAGGCCAATCCTCAGAGAAGTCTTCCCTTAGGGAAGTATATGATGTGGTGCAGCAAAGTCCAAAAGAGTAGAAAGGGAGGAATCCAACGAGAGAGGAACAAAAAAAAAAACAGCACAAAGTCAAGAACAACAGAAAAATGTTGTTGATGGCCTCTGCTCAATGAGGAGCAAGGGGTCCTTCTGGTGAATCATGACTGCATTTGGTAATCATTCAATAGTTATATTCTATACAAGATTATGTCAGGAAAAGGATGAACAACAATTTGTTTCCTCTCTTGTTTCAAAACCTTTCAACAATCAGTGGACAACTTAATGAAGTCTAATGCTGTTAAGATGGTCTTATGTATAAGCTGTGTATAACTGAATAAATGCGTGTACCTCTTAATTATATTCATTTACTAATTTCTTTCTTTTTTTTTTTACTCTTCATTTTTAATAAGTTTGAAAGAAAAATTATTTTATAATAGAATATGGAACAAAACAAGCAACTATGTAGATTAATGCTGTAATTATGAATTCAAATCTCACTGTGATAGACTTTGCCTTTCACTCTAAAGAGGATAAAATGAAGTAGCCATCAAGCACCCAGGGGGTCAATTCACACTCATGCAATGCATCATGACCTAGCACATCTAGGTCAACATTGTCTAATGTGTCTTCATTCAAATAAGGGTGCACGTTGAGGGAGATTTTGCAACTATTTCTAGCCAGCCGAATGACTATATGGAAATCCTTTATTGGTATCTGTTTTAATAATACTTGAATGTGCATATGTGAGAGAGACAGACAGACAGACAGAAAGAGAGAGTAATGAAGGGATTAAGCTACTTATAATACAATTAGCGCAGCATTTTACCTTGGCCTTCAGCTCAGGTAAATCTGCTGAATCACTAGATTAAGAACTCAGGTGTAGACAGTATCAACAACAGACACAGCAGGTGACAACATGGGAGCTTCTACAATGTAGTTGTTCAATCTTCTGGAAATAGCAGCCAAATCAATTTTTCATTACACCCTGCATCCGTGTAAAATGAATGGAAACATTGGTAATGTATGTAACGCTACATACTCTTAATGAAGTGGATTGTCTCAGCAGGACAGCATATTAACTAAGGTCTGTTGAATTAGGAATGACTGGCCTGGCCTAGCTTGGGGTTAAACAACAACAACAACAAAAATGAAATAATATTAACAGTATCGGCAGCAACAACAGTATAAGGGGCAAAAACACATTAGTATCAACAACATAAATAATAATGGCTTCAAATTTTGCCAAAGGGTTAGCAATTTTGGTGGGAGGGGATGAGTCGATTACATTGACCCCAGTGTTCAACTGCTATTTATGTTATCGACCCCGAAAGGATGAACGGCAAAGTCGACCCCGGCGGAATTTGAACTCAGAACGTAGCGACGGGCGAAATACAGCTAAGCATTTCGTCCAGCGTGCTAAAGATTCTGCCAGCTCACCGCCTTAATAATAATAATTATTATTGTTTCAAATTTTTTGCCACAAGGGTAGCTTGGAGGCGGGGATGAGTCGATCACATCGACCCCATTGTTCAACTGGTACTTATTTTATCGACCCTGAAAGGGCGAAAGGCAAAGTCGACCTCGGCGGAATTTGAACTCAGAACGTAGCGACGAGCGAAACACCACTAAATAATAATGGTTTCAAATTTTGCCACAAGAGCAGCAACTTGAGGGGTGAGAATGAGTCGATTATATCGACCCCAATGTTCAACTGGTACTTATTTTATCGAAAGAATGAAAGGTAGAGTCGACCTCGGTGGAAAAATAGTAATACCCAAAACAAACTAGGTGCGGGTCATTAATGTCATGGGAGGTAATTCGATGCTTAAGGTTCATAATATTACTAGTATAGCTATAGGCACAAGGCCTGAAATTTTAGGGGAGAAAGGGCCGGTCGATTACATCGACTCCAGTGCTCAACTGGTATTTATATTATCGACTTCGAAAATACGAAAAGTTAAGTCAACCGCGGAGGAATTCGAACCCAGAACGTAAAGGTAACAGAAAATAAAGTGGACAGCGGTAGGATTTGAACACGTAATTAGTGATTGAATGAACTAGATAGCAGAATGTATTTACAATCAGTATAACAGGAAACTTGCCAGAACTATTCGTAGTAATTTGTTGGAGCAAAAAGAGTTGTTGTTGTTGTTGTTTAACCACAGGTTAGCTTCAATTGAGGAGAACGAAAATCCATATAACACACATTTAGAGAAAGTAAACTTAAAACAATGTCTAAAGAAATTTAAATCGTCTGTTAAAACATGTATGCTCTTGATACAGACCTGTGTCTCATGCGCCGGTTATGAGACTTCCTAGAGGTCCCAGGACTATGTAAAGATGTCCAAGTAGTCATAATTGAAGCGAAAGAGGAAATAGATTCTGTTTACATTTTCAGGTACGTTAAAGTTTTACTAGCTTCAGCGAGACGTAATGTTGATTAAAAGTAACAAGTCGGTGCGGTGTTAGTCATTAACAAAAACAAAAAAGAAGCAGCAGCATCATTTGGCTTAATTAGTTGAACTAACTAGATCTGAAATAATGCTTTTAAGTTTACATACACTATGTAATTCAAGTAAATAGGTTTTGCCACTGTCTTTCGTTTATTATAGTAGGCAGATAACAACAAATAGACGCAGACACACAGACATTTATATATCACACATACAAGGAGAATAATTGACAGGTATAGAATTAAAACAAACGGAAATAAAATAACATTGATAACCTCGAAATAATTACAAGTAACTCACCCACTTAACATTGTTTCGCTGACAGTGGAGCACTGGATTCGTGCAAAGTGTAATTAACGGGAATAGAAGCGTGTAATATGCACATGACAACTAGCTTGCGGGCAAATAGTGTCTGTATTATGTTGTTCTTTTCTCTAGACACATACACACACAAAGTTATATACGGGAATATATTCATTAACGTTGGAGTGGGTGGAGTACAGTGGTAGAAAAAGTAACTAAATGTGCTAAAAACTATTTATTTAACAACGGGAAATAATCCAGACGTTTTGCTCATGTCCATTTCGCCTGCTGTATAACACATTGGTTACAATAATTTTTTTTTTTAACTGCAGCTTGGTAACAATAAAGGAACTGATTTTCAAGGGATAAGTGGCAACAAGAGGTATTTTAACAATTTAACCTAGCCCGTACTAGTATTACAGTTTTACAAATTCGTATTTTGAAGGCAAATTGATTTATTGATGTATTCCAGTGGTCCTCAACTGGGGTCTATATAATATTTTGTTCTAATTTATATGCAATAAATTGATTATATTTCTACAATATACAGTATTTAAACTTTTTTTTTTTTTTTACAATTCCTAATAAAATTTCATTATAAAAATGTAAGAGTTTTTAGACAACGAGGATCCCACCCGTTGAGTAAAATACGAATTAAAAGTGGTCCATAGGCAAAAAAGTAGTCGAGAACTACTGATGTAGTCAGTTGTGCGAGCACCAGCAATGCAACAGATTCGTGGTTCGAATCCAGTTGGAGGACCTATTCTCTTAAAAGCGGTAGGATGGTTGGAGCGTTAGCGTATCAGTCGTTAGTGCAGTGGTTCTCAACCAGAGTCCATATAAAATTTTTGGGAGTCTACGCAGCAAAGCAGTATGTTGGAGATTCGCAATAGTATTTTAAAGGCCCCTGAAAAAAAAAATTCGCTTTAGGTATATGTATTAGTATGTATTGCAAGAGACATTTCGGTTTCTTTCTCTAACGTTTTACGTAGTTCAACCTACACTTGTTAATGTGTGGAAAACAAAATAGGAATTTTGGAAGAAGTTTCTGTAAAACTAGTTTATAAACATCAAACGGCTATGGGTGTCCATCAGAATAAAATAGTAACCAAAGGGATTCAGAGATGAAAAAATGGTAGAGAACCCGTCATTAGAGCATTGTGGTATTTACTCGCAGCCTTTCATGTTCAGAGTTAAAATTCTACTGGGGTCATATTTGTCTTT
>NC_068986.1:48016783-48022105 GCF_001194135.2 Octopus bimaculoides
AAGGTCACGTGATAGAGTATTTTTCTGATGTCTTGTGAGCCTACCATCAACTATAAAATGCTTTAATTCAGCGGCAAAATTCGTCTCGGCTCAGTTTCTCTTAGAGACTGTTCCGTGTACCACACGACAGCAGCAATTCCAGCGACAACATCAACAGCTTCGCCATCAGCAACACGAGTCTACGACTACTACCAAGCTTCGTCTTCGCCACCATAGTCAACACGACTTTAACTACGAACGACAATATTCGCCAATATCATCAACATGATTTCTATGTACACCAATCCAAACCACCGCGGCACATCTCTCTCTCTTCGATTCTGTTTGGTGACTCAGCTTCACCACGATAAATAAACAGACAAGAGTTTCAGCCAGCGACGAACATCTGTATAACAAGAGTCCGGCCCGGCATCGAAGCCACAACATCACAACTAGTGATCGCACTGGCACACATACGCCTCAACTTCTTTCACATACAGACTCTTCCTATTGTGTACTCAAGAACTGGTATAAATGCTCACGTGTTACTAACTCTTTCTATCTGCTGTAATATCTCACATACACTCTTTTCTTTATACGACGGCCTGTCTTTTATGTTTTTATATGTCGCATTCACACACAGGCATACATCTTTAACGCCACAATAAATATCTCTTATTCATCTTATACGGTTGTATTCAATATCGTCTTCATTACTGGTATTTACGAAATCACTAATGTTATCGAAGTATAACATTATTTGTATATCATATTTGATATATATTTTTGTGTTCGACCGTGTGACGCGATTAAAATAAAAGGAGTCCTGTTTTTTTTTCATTCGTCACCATTTCTCCTTTTTGAGTTCGCACGGTCGTTCTTACACCTTGCTGAATTTAGTTTCGGCTCTTACCTTCTAAGGTTGAATTCAATCGAAGTGACCTTTACTTTTCATCCATCCGTGTAGGGAAGGGGTGTAATGTAAAATAAAGTTTCAAACTAATACTGGGTTTGATTTAATCTACTATACCTTCCCACAAAATGTATAGTTATGTGACTATGTTAGAAGTCAATATTCTAATATATATTATTCTGGGCAAACAATACTTTCTTACAGAAAATTAAGTAGCTGTTCCTAGCTGACGTTGGCATACCGATTTCAAATCTGTAATTAATTTTTTTCTATCGCGTCTAGATTTTTGTGTAAAATGCAAATTACTTGGTAAAATTTCTTACCACGTCCAGCTATTGGTTTTAATCGGTTTAATACCAGTAATATGAATCTTGCGTTCCATGGTTAAAGCAATTTTTGTTTGCCAACTATATATAAATTCTAACGATTTTGATCAATCAAATTTTGAGTTGACAACATTGAGTAAAGAGCATAGTAACGGCCCAACGGTCACTCGCTTGTGTGAGTCTAGTAGAGCGGCTGTTAAAACTCTCTCTTGTGGTAAGCAAGTAACAGGCTGTGGTAACTTATGTATTTCTATAGCATTTGTTTTGTACTACGGTGTGTATTTCTTTTTATTTTGTACATCGTAATTATTACTTTCTAGGTTTCTTTTTTTTTTTCTTTCAGATATTGTATGGTAATTAAAATGCAATCAAATAGCCGAGCTTGTGCAAATCACAGACAACTTCTGCTATATCTGTGGACATTATGCACCTAAGAGACAACGTAGAAACATAACAGCAAAGATTAAACTTGCCTACAAGTATTATTTTGACTAAGTTAAGCAAGCAAGAGAGGGACTGGACACCACATACTTGAGGTGCACAGTGCAATGCAATGTTAATAGCTTGGATGAATGGTAAAAGAAAAGCTTCGCCATTCTCAGTCCCCATAGTTTAGATGAACCGGGAAAAAAATCACTTCAATGTTTGTTATTTTTGTTTGACAAAGATTGCTGGTTTTACATAGAAAAACAAATTTAAAAAATCATGTACCTAAACTACGAGGCGGCAATAAAACTAGTACCACACGATGAAACAAGTCTCCGACTGTACGAAGGTGAGATGGAGAGAATATTTAGAGTGGAGGAAGAAAAGAGAGAACAAAGAGTCCAAGATAAAGGAAAGAAAATACGAGGAGGAAATGGAGTATGGTATGTGACGTACCCCAAAAACATAGAAACAAAAGATAATTAAGTTTCATTCAATAGTAAGAGGGAAGGTGCCATCATACATATATGTAGAGGATATGAAACCAATAGTGATTGAAAAGGATAACGACAGGAAGTTGAAGGAGATAGTGTTCACCCACCAGGAGTGAGGGTAGAATTCAAAGAGCTGCCACCAGTAGTGGATCTAAGAGACATTGAACCATTGATGAGGTATTATTAAAAAGAAAAATAAGTATGTTAAATTGTAGGAAAAATGAGTAAAATTGTTTTATGCTAGGAAAAATAACGGTGAATGTATATAACGGTTCAAATGGCACTGCATGGGAGTGGAGACCATGCGACATTTTCATTTTTATATAATTTCATCTCATCTCATTTACATTCGTTTTATGGTTTTTGTCCCCACTGTGGTCTTGCCTGTCCTTGTGATGTCCCTGGCTGTATTTAGGGCTTTATGTCTAATAAAGAAATGACGATGAAACAAGTCCTCCACTAGCAACAACAGACAGCAGTTGATCTGAAAATTTTGCAAATGATATAGAAATAGGGCAAGATGGTGTATATGTTACAGATAAAACTAGTTCCCCACATTTGTTTAGTAAAGCAGAGTTAAATTACTTATTGCGCGATTCGGAATTACCGAAAGAAAAGACAGAGTTGCTTGGTTCCAGACTTCAAAAATGGAATTTTCTCCAGCCTTCCCATTTCTGCCATCGCCATTTGTAATTTTCATCATTTTATTTTCATCGGGAAAATGTTTTGTTTCTGCTATGATATCAGTAGCCTGTTGGAAAGAATTGGCTTTCACTATGACCCAGAAGAATGGAGACTGTTCATTGACTCTAGTAAAGCTAGCCTTAAAGCTGTATTACTGCGCAACAGCAATGAAAAACCTTCATCTCTGTTCACTAGTTATGCAAGTACGATTAACATAAAACATGACAGAGTAAAGTAATAGAGGCAGGTGCGGGGGAAAATGAAAAATAGACATTTTCAGTTAACAAAATCTGGACGTGATAGAGAAATTTAGATATCAGATCTGAAAATAGCATTAGAAATTTGGTAGGAATCGGTAGTTTACGCGTCTATAACAACAACATAAAAAATATTGAAATTTGCTACCTAGTGTTATTTTTCAGCTTTTGGTACAGGGCTAGTCGATTACACCGACTCCAGTGATCAACTGGTACCTATGTTATCGACCCCGAATGGATGAAAGACAAAGTCGACCCCGACAGAGTTTGAACACAGAACATGAACACGAATAAAATGGTGCTAAGCATTTTGTCCGGCGTGCTTACTCTCCTGCCAGCTCGCCGCCTAAATATTCTTTTCCTCTCTAGGCACAAGGCCCGGAATTTTGGGGGAGGGAGCCAGTCGATTAGATTGATCATGGTACTTAATTTGGCCTCGGCGGAATTTGAACTCAGAACGTAAAGACAGACGGAATACCGATTTTTTTATTAGACATAAAGCCCTAAATACAGATGCGGACACCACAAGGACAGACAAGACCACAGAGGGGACAAAAACATACCACGAATGTAAATGGGATGAAATTATATAATAATGAAAAAAAAAAAAGGAAAATGGCCGCACGGGCCCCACTCCCATGCGGTACCATTTGAACAAATATATGTACTATCTACAATTGTTCTTTTTCCTACTATATCACCATTATAACATCATTTAACATACTTTTTTTTCTCTTTTAGTATAACTTCGTCAATGGTTCAATATCTCTCAGATTCACTACTGGTTGCAACTCCTTGAACTCCACCTCCACTCCTGGTGGGTCAACACTATCTCTACACATCTCTTTCAACTTTCTGTAGTTCTCTTCTTCAATCAGTATTGCCTTCACATCCACTGCGTAGACGTATGAAGGCACCTTCACTCTTACTATTGAATTAAACTTAATAATCTTTTTTTCTGTTTCTACATTCTTTCAGTATGTCACATAATACCACACTCCATCTCCTCCTCGTATATTCTTTTCTTTATCTTGTACTTTTTGTTCTCTTTTTCCTTCCTCTATCCCAAATAATCTCTTCAACTCTCCTTCCTGCAGTTGTATTTCCGAATCCTTCTCCATTGGAACAACCGGTATCTTTACTGGTAACTCCACTTTCTTTTTACTTTCCCTTTTTTCTTCCTTCCTACTAACCTCCATCACAGTTTCTTTTCTCACCTCTTCTCTCTTCTTTTTCTGCTTCTCTGACAGAGAACTCATTCCTCCGCTTCTCCTTCTTTTCTTTTTAACCATAGTGAATCCATTCTCCGTTTCTTTTTCTGTTGCCTTGTTCTGTACTACCTGGTCCACACTCTCTTGTCTCTCCTCCCGTTCTCTTTGTGGCTTTCTTTGGGTACACCATGCTTTCATGTGAAACACACTGGCGGCCTACCCTCCACAGAAACTCTCAGTCTCACATCTTCTAGCAGCACAATCTCATCCACCACACTATTCAAGTCCTCCGTTGTTGCCTGAATCGTCAATTTGATACCATATCCCCAGTAGTTCACCTTCTGGGTCCTTGTAGCCTTCACAATCTTCCCGTCTTTCATATTGTATGTTATGGCTGTCATCAGCCATTCTTCTTTCAGTTCGGGTGACACCTTACCCACTCGCACCTTGGCCACACGTTTGCCGCAGTACGGAAGCAAGAGCACCCATTCCTCTGTTCTTATTGCCACTGTGGAGTGCTTTATTGCTTCCTCCTCCGTTGTGAAACGCACCTCTTTTAATTTTCTATACTTTTCTTTTTCTATTAAAATCCATCTCGCCTCCTTATCGCAACGGTCAGAGAGGTTCAGTTTGACAATGTCTTTTATTTTGGATATCTTCTCTATTTTTTGTGTATCGATATGACATCAAATATATGCCGTTCCTATGTACCTCTTGCGTCTGTATGTCTGTTCTTTTTTGTTTTTGTGATTCTGTACTACCTTGCGTCTGTTCTATATTTCTTTGTGACTGTATATCTGTCTGTAGTTCATGTTTGTGTGACTGTAAGTCTGCATGTTGTGTTTGTGTGTCTGTGTTTTCAGGTTCTGTGCTTTTTGGTTTCTGCAACTCTGTGTTATCTTCTTCCCTTCTGAGTGTGTGTATGTCTGTGTGTTTAAGCATCTGTGTATCTGTCTGTCTGTGCGATTGTGAGACTGTATGGTTCTGTGGTAATGTTCTGCTGCTATTATCTTCTTTCCTCAGTGATCCCAC
>NC_068986.1:48022118-48033098 GCF_001194135.2 Octopus bimaculoides
TTGTTTTCCATTATTTCTGGACACCTTCTTTTAATGTGACCTCTTTTGCCACATTCGTAGCACTTTGGAGGTCTCCCCTCCAACATTATGTCCAGTTTGTCCTCGTTAGGCAGCTCCAGTGTCTCCGGTATGTCACTGTAAACTTTCTGACTTGCTATAAAAAGCACATTCAATCCATACCCCCACCAATTTATTTGTTGGGTTCTGCTTATCATAATTATCCTTGCATCTTCTCCTTCTCTTTCAGGAAAAACTGCTGCTATTACCCATTCCAACTCTATTTTCGGTGGGATCCTACCCACTCTATTCCACGTTGGACGTCTACCCAACTTATTGGGAAAGAGCATCCAATTTCCATTGGCTAGTGTTTTATTGGCGCATTTCTTTGCTGCCTCCTCCGATACAAATGTTATTTCTACAGACGCGTATGTCTTGCCTCTTGTAAAAAAAACGACACATCTTCTTGCAATTCCTTCAAACACTCCTCCACCTCCTCCTTCGTTGCGCTCTCTATTCTTTTATTTTTCCTTGAAAAGGATTTATATTCCACGACTCCAATTTCCATCTTCATCCTTTCCTCCTCTGATGGGGTCAACTTTACGTTTGGCCCCTCCTTCTTTATCATTTCTTTATATTTTTCAATTTTCTCAGCCATGTCTTCATTCCAATGTATTTCATGTTGCTTCAGCAGGCCTGGGACGACGGAGGCTCGACTCCCCGTCGCTGCTGCATACGTCTTCATTTTCTCCATCTCAGCAACGCCCACCAAAAAATAGTGGCGTTATACTAAAAAATTCGCAGCGAGTAATGACACGTCCGACCAGTAAACTCACGGCAGACGAAATACCGCTAAGCATTTTATCCGGCGTGCACGTTTTTGATTGCTCGCCGCCTAAATATTGTGAGATATGTTGGTTTCAAACTTTGGCAAAAGACCAGCAATTTTGGGTAGGACTAGTCAATTACATCAACTCCAGAGCCCCAACTGGTGCTTGATTTACAGAATCCGAAAGTATGAAAGGCAAAGTCGACCTCGGCGGAATTTGAAACCAGTACGTAAAGACGGACGAAATGCTGTTAAGCATATTGCCTGGCATGCTAACGATTTTGCCAGTTCGCTGCTAAATATTGTGAGACATTAAAATGTAGTGAAGGCGCGTGGCCGAGTGGTCAGGGCGTTGTTCTTGCGATCGCTAGATCGTGGGTTCGGTTCCCAGACAGAGCAGCGCTTTGTATTCTTGAGCAAAACACTTCATTTAACGTTGCTCTAGTTTTCCTTTCGATCAGCGCGGAATATTGGCTTGATCGCATAGCCAGCGGAGTAGCGTCTTCAAAGGTAAAACCGATGCAAGGTGCATTGTGTAACAACATTTTATAATCTGGTCGGTCACGTGAATATTAAAATGTAATAATTATGCTTTAATTAGTAAAGGTGGCGAGCTGACAGAATTATTAGAAAGTTAGAAAAAAAAAAAATATGTGAAAATTCCTTCCGACTCTTTACGCACTGAGTTCAAATTCTTTACGGAACAACTTTGCTTTTCATTCATCCTGGGTTGATGAAATAGAGTATCAGTAAAATACTTTAGTCATGATATCGCCTAATCCCTTCCTTGCGAAAATACTGGCCTTAGGTCCAATTCAGAAACAATTATTTGAAGACAGTGGATTGACAGAATCATTAGCCCATCGGTAGGACTGCTTTGCAGGATTTGTTGTGACTTTTAACTTTCGGAGTTCAAATTTGCCTTTCAGCCCTCCAGAGCCGATTAAATGAAATACCAGTCAAATACTGAAGACGACAGTATTGAATACCACCCTCCCCTCAGAATTGCTAGTGTTATGATATACTGTTAGATATAATTGTGTTTTAACAAGTCATTCAGGTTTTACAAGAAAATAGAGTTCATTTCTTTGTTTAAGAATATGTAGAGGACCTGGAAATTTGACCAAAATAAACAAAGGAAAAAAACAAAAAAAACAATACGGACTAATTATGATAACAATTAAAATGATTTTGTTCACATTCTCTACTTGTCGATAAATCAGTTTAGCTGTTGTTACAAGGTATGATTAACCGTAATAAAATGTGCATAGGATATAAGCTTCATTTTCATTGTCGAAGATAACTAGAAAACAGAAATGCTGAAGATATTCTTAGAAAGAGTGACTGATACTGGATCCTATCTTGTAGCGTAGTTGAAAGGGGACAGGCGAAGAAGCGTGCACCTCAGGCGACTCTTTTATGCGACATACAGAGAAAGGCTTTAACCCCCAAGGACATCCATGCTGACATAATTGCTACATGAGGGGATGACACTCCAGCTTTATCAACAGTGCAAAAGTGGGCGGCTGAATTTTTTGGTGGGGAAGGGAGAGTCTTGAAGATGACCCAAGGTTTGGACCCAAGGCCTGCAACTACCACTACCGATGATAGCATTGATTGTGTTCACCACATGGTGATGGATGACAGGAAATTAACTACGAATCAAATAGCCAATACTGTTGACATATCCCTGAGAGTGTTAGAATATTCTGCACAATGAACTTGGCATACCGAAAGTTTCTGCTCGTGGGTGCAACGTCTTCTGACATTTGATCAAAAGTGCACCAAGCTGATCACATCATGGGAAAATCGAACATTGTTTTAAGCAGATCGAGTTGGTTTTCTTGAATGTCTCCTGACCCAGTATGAGTGTTGGGCTTATCACTTTGATCCAGAGACAATCCATGCAATGGAAACACCCCAACTCACCTGCTCCAAAAAGGCCAAGGAAGTTTCATCTGCAGGGAAGGTGACCATCTAAGTTCTGGGAGATAGAAAAAGCATTGTGTCTATTGAGTATCTTCAAAAGGGCCACACCATCAATGGAGAGTACTATACTAATTTGCTAAGGCAGTTACAAAAGGCCATCAAGACCAAACTCGCAGGAAAATTGACGAAGTGGGTATTGTTTCATCAGGACAGTAGTCCAGCACACAAATCCTTGAACAATTTATGAAGGTACATCCATGATTAACAAATATTTTTACTAACAGCGTGGCGACAGATGACGACCTAATTTGTTTTGAAAAATGTCAAGCAACGAGATGGAATGGCTAAAATTCATTTCGCCACAAACAACTAAGTCATCTCGCTATTAAACGACCAAGCAAAATCAACAGCGTTTTAACTCAGCAGATAATTAAGATTGTTGAGATATATCCTTACAATGAACAGTTATGTACCTGTCCCCTCATTACGCTCCATCTCACTGTTACTGGAGGTTGCTAAAAAGAATCCAGAACCAAAAAAGTCATAGAAATTTTACCCAATGCGAAGTTATAAGAACGCCTTCATAACTTGAGTTGTTGCACGATAGAACCAAAAGACAGGCATATTTTCTTCGCGATGTTGGCTGGAATATGCTTCTTGGTCCTCATTGTTAAAAATACTAATTACACATGTAATGTCACGATGCTATGTAAAGTGATTCCAATCCGTATGTATTACGTTGTGTTCTGGGGGTCAATCTAATCGACTGGCCCCCTCCCCCAAAATTTCAGGCCTTGTGCTTAGAGTAGAAAAGAATAAATGACTGATTTAATTTTTGTTTCCTTATCTTAAGAAATTCAACAAAAGTTACTTTTTTCTTCACATTGTGTAATACTATCATATGTAAATTGTGTACAAGTCATGCATTGTTATTTAATAATTGATTCATAATATTTTTGATTCATAACTTTGATTGCTTCCAATATTTAAATAAAATGTGACTTTTCTCGCCTCACTAAAATTGTGATTCCCCACCACACCGTTTGTAAATGCTGGGAGAGATAAAAATGAATATTGATAAAGGTGCCAAACAAACACCCAATTTTCCAAATCATAACGCAAGTTATTCCTAGTGAATTCAATGAATGAAATTCTCGTGACTCTCACAGCATGCACTACTTAATATCCTCACATTCATATCACTGAAACAACATACCAAATTCACTTGACATCGTTCTGATTTCCCAAACCAACTAATATCATCATTTTTTGTAACAACTTCACACTCCCTATGGAAGGTCCTTTAGTTTTTAAAGGAGCAGATTAGCGGAATCGATAATGCATCGGTCAAAATTCCAGCAGTATTTAGTTACAACCCTCTATGTTCTGAGTTCAAATAGTGCCGAGGCAAACTTTGTCTCTCATCTTTCCGGAGTCGATAATAAAGTACTAGCCAAGGAATAGGTTAGATGTAATCAACTACACTCTTCCTTGTAAATGATGTTTGTGGTTTTGGGTCAAATATAAATAACCATGTAATTCTCGTCCAAAAAATAGAATCATCGGAGAAATAGTTTGCGCTACTTCAGCTGACACCGAAATTCTGTTTCCGGTGTAAACTGAAATATACATATACGGAACAGAAAACATGACCTGAAATAAAATCTGATTTGTATGTTGTAGTTTCCATGATTATTGTTTTCTTAATTATTTTAATTAATTTTATAATAATTCACATACTTATAAACTCTGTAAAAAGATATTCGGATCAAGTTTTATATTTCTAATCTCTTAAAATAATGCCGATTATCACGTAATTGCAAAGATCATAAAGACACCGGTACTCGTTGTTTATCAATCAGCATTGATTGAACAAATCTTTGATCAATTGTAAGTCTAACTGTAGTAAATTATCCTGTCTTAGTTGCCGCTACCAGTATACAACATTATTCCAAAGTGCCCTGAGGGAGTTTGGTGGCTATTTTGTAGAGCTCTAATTTTTTAAATAAAATATTAGGTTTTATGATGCAAAACTAAAACAAAAATACTAATATCCACCTATCTTGCATCGCTATGGTCGTCGTCATCGTCATCATCTATATATATGTATATGTGTACCCGGTTATCAGTCCGCCCGCATAGCTCAGTCGGTAGAGCATCAGACTTTTAATCTGAGGGTCGCGGGTTCAAGTCCCTCTGCGGGCGTACATTTGTTTTTATGGTCGTTTGCCAGAATGAGTGCCTCTGTATAGGTGAAACAAAATAAAGAGTATATATAAATGTTGGATAATTGTATACACTTGAATCATCTATTTTTTTTTTTTTTTGCTGTAGTTACAGCTCAAAGCTGCAGCCATGCTGATGCTCCGCCGTTGAATAAATAATCATTTGATTGCGGCCATGTGGGAGCACCACCTTAAGGGATTTTAGTCGAACAAATTGACTGCAGGACTTTGTCTTTCTATGCCAAGTACTTATTCTATCGGTCTCAGAAATATTTGCCTGTGAATTTGGAGAATTTGGATGAAATATGCTTGCAGGTGAAGCCGCCTCTAATCATTTGGCTCTCGGTATTCATTCATTTGCGGTTTTACAGTTGTAATGAGTCTTATAAAATACTGAAATCACTGCGATGTCAGCCTAAATTGAGTTTATTTCCTTCTAAATTAATGAATCACTTGTAAATTTTAGTACTGTTTAATACACCGAAATGTGTTTACATGGTAATGCTAACAATAATAATTTTAAAAAATCCCGAATTACAAGTGTTTCAGAATGTGAAATACAATAAAATGACGAAAAATTACAGTCAAGAAAAATTATTTTAGTGGTGGCTGTTGTTTCGAAGGCACAATGGGAGGTGTGAGAGGTGGATGACAGAAGTTTGAAAGACATAGATTATTTATTTACTCATTTATTTGTTTATTTATTTATTTTATTGACTCACCCTACTCATTGTTTTGAAATGTATGATATTAAATTATTTAGAAAACTCCCGAAAAAGACCCAACAAAAACGGAGAAGTTCCGACTTCTGTGGAACAGCTACTTTGACAGTCCACCCAAACGAGTACTGATTAGAGTTTTCTAAGGCTGAATACTTACAAGTCTGATCACGTCAAGTCAAAACACTTTATAAAGCAAAATCATAATTACCGCTTCCTACGGCTTAAAAAGAAATCCAAGGGAAATAACACTATATTAGTTCTTATCTAAGGGAGAGAACCCTTACTGTCTGTTAAGGCAATTAGTACGAGAAGGAAAGCAAAAACAATAAGAAAAACGTTACGAAATCGTATAGTCGTTATCGTAGGTGGTAGAATACCATGGCAACTGAATATAGTACCTAAGACCAGACGGATACGTCATCTATTCCGATCTCACCATTAGTGTTTCTTTAGTTTAAGCTAAAGAGACACTAATGAAACGTATACTACATACTACAAGCTTAACAAAAGAGGGAAAAATAGAGAGAAAAGGACCCCCTTTAGTCATGAATGACCATGGGATTGAGCCTAAAAGGTTCCCCTCCGAGGCACAAGTCCGGGCAAAGTTGTTTATGGAAGACCAGCAATCACCCATGCATACTAGCCTTCCCCTATTCACGATACCGATGTTATCCAAAGGAAAAGCAAGGACCGATACAGCTTGGCACCAGTGATGTCGCCACTCATTTCTACAGCTGAGTGAACTGGAGCAATGTGAAATAAAGTGTCTTGTTCAAGAGCGCAACACTCAGCCCGGCCCGGCCCGGTAATCGAGTTCACTACTTCAAGATTGTGAACCCGACACTCTAACCACTGAGCCACGCACCTTCACAAACTTAACAAACCTATTTTTATTTCCCCTACTCTACACTAATCTCACCATAGAGTCAGAAGTGCAATGGCTTCTTCACTCACTCCAAACTAAGTAGACTACATTATTGCTTCCACCATCTTCAATTAGAGCTCTTATAAGACATTTTCTTTTCCAAGAAAACACTTCAATCTATTTCTCTTACAGAGAAACGTGCCATTGTATCTAGTCCTCTTATTGCTATGTATTGTTCTCACTGATATCTGAAAGCACCCATTCTCTTCACCACTTTGAATCTCTTTCACTCCTCAATGGCATTTAGTACAGTTTCTGTAGGATCAGATTAAGAACAAATCTGATATCATACGCCAAGTGGTGTCTCGCCTTTGAGATTATTGGCGAAATTAATGCTGTTGCGTTGCAATTGACAGTAAAGATTTTGATCGTATCTAACAAGACAATACTTTAGTGAATTTAGACGCATTTATGCTCATCACAATTCTTGAAGTTTGCTATGAGATCGTAACTAGAACAACTCGTCCCACATTCTATAACAACACTGATATGTCTTGTAGTTCAGTTACATATACTACAGTCTTCTCTCCGTACATTAATAACATTCCCACTGTCATTTCTAAGCACACAAGCTCTAATGCAGATGATAACATCATTAATTTCACCTTAATCTTTCGCACACTGACATCAGCCAGTGTTTCAATTAGTTATTAGATACAAACTACATATATAAAGAAAATAGTGTTGTACTATATCTACATTTCTCACCAACAGCTAAATACCCCGAATTCACAACAAATGCCCCGATGCTGATTGCTACTCATAGTAACTTCACGTGAATAACAGATTCAAATTTAAATCTCCACGAAAATTTTAAGATTTCATTAACTGATAACTCATTCTGGTATTCTATTTCGCTTCACTTGTGTACCTTATGTCTCTGAAAAAAGATCTTAAGATCGCAATACTTTAAATAATTTTACATTCGTAAGAGATCTTCGTAAATATTTCAAGGTTACAATTACCCGCTTTTTTTTTGCTTTTTTAGGAATACAATTAATTTTGGTTAATTAAGAAATCAATTTTAAAAGCTTGTGTTTGCGAGTCATTTTGTATTTGTAAACCTAATTTCTTTTACTGCAGTTTCCAAAAAAAGCATAACACCTTGCAACCGCTCTTTCTTTCCTTTATATCACCGAATCTCGTGCCTCTTTTCGATCAAGGAAAACAGGAAAGTAAATCTAAGATTACTAGCTTTATATCATGGGCAATATTTTATGGAGTGGAGGCGCAATGGCCTAGTGGTTAGGGCAGTGGACTCGTGGTCATAGGATCGTGGTTTCGATTCCCAGACCGGGCGTTGTGAGTGTTTATTGAGGGAAAGCACCTAAAGCTCCACGAGGCTCCGGCAGGGGATGGTGGCGAACCCTGCTGTACTCTATCACCACAACTTTCTCTCAATTTTACTTCCTGTTTCTGTTGTACCTGTAATTCAAAGGGTCAACCTTGTCACACTGTGTCACGCTGAATATCCCCGAGAACTACGTTAAGGGTACACGTGTCTGTGGAGTGCTCAGCCACTTGTACGTTAATTTCACGAGCAGGCTGTTCCGTTGATCGGATCAACTGGAACCCTCGACGTCGTAAGCGACGGAGTGCCAACAAATCTTTCGTCTGCGCGGAAAGAGAAGTTTAGTCTCTGTAGTATTATATTGTAGACTACGCTATATATTTATTCTATACTGTTTTTGGATTGTTATGTTGACTTCGAAGTCAACACTGTGAATTGAGTGTACTGAAGCACACAACACTTGAGCAGAAACTAGAAAGGTAGCATTTGGTCGCATGGAAGATATTACTTTTATAGTATTAGTTAGACCAGAAATTTAAGTTGGCGAGCTGGTAGAATCGTTAGCATGCAGAGCAAAATGCTTAGCGACATTTCGTCCGTCTTTACGTTCTGAGTTTAAGCTCCATAGGGGTCGGCTTTACCTTTAATTGCTTTCGGGCTCAATAAAATAAGTGCCTGTTGAACACCGAGGTCGATCCTCTACTCCAAAATTACTAACTTTGTGCCAAAATTTGAAATCATTAATTACACCAGAAATTTATTTTGAACAGCATGCGTAAGTTATGGAAACATTCAGTATCTTTGCTCTGTATCAGCTCCATGAGCGAATCCATGCCTGACGGAAGCTGGTTAAAGGTCAGGATATATCTGTTTTGTATTTTCATTCACCCAGATCAACATGTGAATAGAAAATGTGGTGAGGTGACAAATAGGAGAAATCTTACACATTGAGAAAGCTGTATCCAAAAGATCGAGTTGACCTGCCGACTATATTCATCTTTCCGGTGTTCAAAATATTACATAGCGTTCGTATTTTGTTCTTGTCAATATCTAACTATGCAGAAATACTTAATCTTAAGTCTTTTTATGGAAATACAAGGTTGTCTTGGTTAGAAGGTCTATCTGCCGCAGCCGCAGCCGCCTCGTCGTCGTCGTCGTCGTCGTCGTCGTCGTCGTCGTCGTCGTCGTCCTCCTCCTCCTCCTCCTCCTCCTCCTCTGCCGCCTCCGCCGCCTCCGCCGTCGCTGCCTTCGCCGCCGCTACTGTTTCTACAAGTCATTTAAGAGTTTCTAGATTTAACTTTGCACAAATTTTTAATGGGCTGTTGACATCGAGAGATCATACATGCTTAAGAGTATTGTCAATTAAACACTCAAGAGATGCAAATAGAAATTAAACAATTCCCTACACATTTACTCAAATACGAACGGATCACCTATCAAATCGCAATGTTTTATTGTCGAAGAAGGTAGCGAGCTGGCAGAATAGTTAGCACGCCGGACAAAATGCATAGCGGTATTTCGTACGTCTTTACATTCTGAGTTCAAATCCTACCTTGGTCCACTTTGCTTTTCATCCTTCCAGGATCGATAAAATAAATACCAGTGAAATACTAGTGTCGATGTAATCAACTTATTCTTCCCCACAAATTGTTGGTCTCCTATCAAAATTTAAAACCAATATTTTATGGCCGAATAGCTAAAGGGAAGTAATTCAAATAAAAGTACTTAAAAGTTACTTCCCTTTAAAAGGAACGTGTGTGTGCTTGTCTGTGTAGATATATTTATAAATTCCGTTTTGTATGTATATATTTTGTTTTTGCATTTGGTTTGCAAGATTCTTCATGTTGAAGCATATTTTATTGTCTCTGGGAAGAATCGTTCTCTCTTAGTGCCTTATTAATTCAACACACTCACCGGTCCGGTTTCCAAAAGACGTTGAAAAGTTTGCAAGACGCAACGAAAATTATATTTAAAAATGAATGAATAAATAAATAAATAAATAAATAAATAAATAAAGAAATAAATGGAAACCAGATCGGTGAATGTGTTAAATTAATAAGGCACTAAGAGAGAATGACTCTCCCCAGACACAATAAAGTAGTTATATATTTTTTCCTATTTCGAGGAATTTGTGTTCGTTTTTTGGCCGTTTTGATTGTAATTAATTCGGTCACGTTTTGATTTAAAATAAATTTTGTCGAAATTATAGTAGTTTTTCGCTATTTTTAGGTCAATGTAATTAATACCAGCAATTTCTGAGTTCATTGAGGCGATCAAACCAATCTTTTACGGTCATTATCAGGATGTATTAGGACTTGCAAAACCAACGGGATCACTTAACTAAATAAAGTTGTTCTAATTTTGGCACAATGCCAGCAATTTTGAGAGGAGGGTGCAAAATCGATTACATCGGTTCTAGTACTTGACTGGTACTTATTTTATCGTACCGGAAAGGGTAAAACGCAATGTTGGCCTCATAGTATGTCAAATCCGTACGTAAAGGGACGGAAGAAATGTTATCTAACATTTTGTCCGGCACGGTGACGATTCAACCAGCTCGCCTCCTTAATAAAGTTTGAAATATTAAGTATTAAATTTCTGCCTTATAAATGCGGTTTACATAGGAGTCATCTTTGCTATCGATGTTTTATCTTTTATCTCTTACCTGTTTAGTCAGTCATTGGACTGCGGCCCTAGTACTTATCGTTTTTTAAACCTTCTACTTATTCCATCGGCCTCTATTGCCGAGCCGACGATCCTCTTTTTCTTCTGACTAACTAATAACGCCTCACTCAACGTCTTGAGTGCAGCTTGCCTCCCCCCCCCCAGTATTAGTTAGCGCATGTTTAGATTGTCAGAGATGAGGCAATTAAAATCATTAGCTTTACAGATATATACGCAGGTGTGGCTGTGTGGTAAGTAGTCTGCTTCCCAACCACATGGTTCTGGGTTCAGTCCCATTGCGTGGCACCTTGTGCAAGTTTCTCCTACTAAAGCCTCGGGCCAAACAAAACTTTGTGAGTGGTTTTGATAGACGAAAATTGAAAGAAACCCATCGTATA
>NC_068986.1:48033808-48034305 GCF_001194135.2 Octopus bimaculoides
TGTGTGTGTGTGTGTGTGTGTGTGTGTGTGTGTATGTATGTATGTGTGTATTTTGGTGTCTATGCTTGTCCTCCCATCATCTCTTGAAACCGATGTTGGTGTGTTTAGGTCCCCGTAACTTAGCAGTTCGGCCAAATGGACCGATAGAATAAGTACTAGGCTTACAAAGAATAAGTCCTGAGGTCGATTTGTTTGACTAAAGGCAGTATCCACCATGGCCGCAGTCAAAATGACTGAAACAAGTAAAAGAATAAACGAATAAACGAATACACGTGGTACATGCAAAGTATTAAAAGACGGTGTGGGAAAGAAAGGTTGCTTAACGTTTCGAGCAAAGCTCTTCTTCAGAAGCAGGAGACAATATATATATATACATATAGATACATACATGCATACATACGTACATACATACATACATACATACATACATACATACATACATACATACATACATGCATGCATGCATACACATATATATATATATATATATATATATA
>NC_068986.1:48034378-48039378 GCF_001194135.2 Octopus bimaculoides
AGGTTAGTTGAAATATGTCTGTCATGTATTTCAACTGCTAAAAGCAAATACACACCAGTTACCGTGGAGAAAAATTCTCTCTTATGGTAAAAAGATGTAAAATCACCCCGTTCGTTCAGTGTCGCCCTTTCTCAGGAATCTTAGACATCGGCGTTTCGAGTTTATTGACTCTTGATGAGATGTGCCCTAGAGAGGCAATCCTCTCTAAGGTACAGTGTATTTGCCGTTAGCAGTTGAAATATGTGACAAACATATTTCAACTAACCTAAATTGTAATTATACGTAAACACTGCTTAGCGCAATTTCTCTGATATATATATATATATCGTAGTGGACGCGCAATGGCCAGTGGTTAGGGCAGCGGAATCGCGGTCATAGGATCGCGGTTTCAATCCCCAGACCGGGCGTTGTGAGTGTTTATTGAGCGAAAACACCTAAAACTCCACGAGGCTCCGGCAGGAGATGGTGGCGAATCCTGCTGTACTCTTTCACCACAACTCTCTCACTCTTACTTCCTGTTTTTGTTGTGCCTGTATTTCAAAGGGTCAGCCTTGTCACACTGTGTCACGCTGAATATCCCGAGAACTACTTTCAGGGTACACGTGTCTGTGGAGTGCTCAGCCACTTGCACGTTAATTTCACGAGCAGGCTGTTCCGTTGATCCCTCGACGTCGTAAGCGACGGAGTGCCAACAACAACAATATATCGTAGATACAGTATGGCCACCAAATAGTTTAGAAGTTACATTCGCAGCCATGAGATGCTGGTTTCGATCGCACTACGAAGTATCTTGGAATGATACAGTGATATACTCCTTTCGATTTTATTGATAACTTGCTTAAAAGCCGCACTCCGTGCGAACTTTTAAGCTAGCTCCCACGGAGGGCTAATTGGGCTAGCGACCCTAAACTGAAGAGATCTAAATAGCATGATTATAATACATCTATAATTACTTTGTACCTCGGTGGTGATTGATCAGAGGTTAAGGACGGATGAGAATTAATTCTGTAAAGTAATCATTCTATTGTTCCAATACCAAGTTGAATTCCAACTGTTGGCCAATTTATCCCAAAGTTCTTATCTTGACGTAAAATTAACAAAGCAATTGTCATTTATCTCCCCGTGATCTTGACGTCGTCTGAAAACGCCAAGCAAGATGGCGTGAAGCAGCCAAGCTTTAGCTGCTAGAAATAGCAACCCAAATGCTTTTTGATCATATCCCAATGCTGGATGTTCAAGAACCTGATGAAGGGCAGATTTTTCAATCCCGGGTTCATCTTGATTCCAAAAAGTATAATATGTCTATGCAGAGCAAATGTAGACTACGATACAGGGATCCAGGACAGACAGAGTTTCGCGTTTATTATTTTAGATATCAAGATCTCTGCTCACAAAGTCTCTCTGTTTAAATCTCTCTGGTATCCCTTCCTTTCCTCATTCTCATTGTGTCAAACTTCTCAAATTGCACAAAACACTTGTTTCGTTCTCCCACTTTGAAAATTATCCCTTACATCTCGCTGGGCTCTCCCACCAACACTTTTATTGAAGATATTGAGCTATATGCGCTGGGATGGCTGTGTATTTAAGCTGCTTGCTTTGCAACCACGTGGTTTTGGGTTCAGTCTCACTGCGTGGCATCTCGAATAAACTACGATAGCTCGTGGCCAACCAATACTTTTGGGGTGAAATTGGTTGGCGGAAACTGTGTAAAGACCCGTCATATATATATGTATGTGTATGTGCGTGTATGTGTGCGAGTGTGCAGCGTGCGTGTGCGTATGTGTGTGCGAGTGTGCGGCGTGCGTGCGTGTGCGTTTGCGCGCGTGTGTGTGCGTGTGTGTTCGGCGTGTGTGCGTGTGCCTGTGTTTCTCTCTGTGTGTGTGTGTGTGTGAGTGTCTTCATGTTGTTGACTTGTTTACGGTCCCGTAGCATGACGGTTCGGCAAATGACATCACTAGAATAAGCCTCAGACTTAAAAATACGTACGCTGTCGATGTGTTCGACTATACCTTTTAACGTGGTGGCCTAGCATGGCCACAGTCCAGTGTAATGCGAAAGATATGAAATAAAATATATAAATGTTCGAACCAAACACTAACCACATCAATCTCACCAGCCTGAAAAGATCAGCAAATGTCCAAATCTCAAGCAAATACCTTTATATTTCAGATTAAGCAGAGCAGACACTTTGGGTAATGTAGTCCGATGTATATATGATGTCTGAACCATGTAATCAAGAGACACAATGTTCAAGATTAGAACGGCCATTGGTTATAAGTTTACGCAATTAAGGAGACCCGCAAAGTTTGCATCGTTGAATCATTGCTATAAAGAACGCATAGGCAACCCTTATTCTTTCTTTTCCTGAGAAGTCGGTCACATGAGGCATGGCTCAACATCAGATGGGATACACTAGTGAGAAAAAATGTAATTTTTCGTTAAGAGTGCGATACAGAAAGCTCTGCTGGCTGAATTTCGGCCCTGGTTGATGCAAAATATTCAGAAAAAAAAAAAAAACAAAAAAAAACGGGGCCGTGCCCACGACCTTGGCTGACCTTCACTACTGGTGAGACTTGGAACTAAAACAACAGCAACAACAACACCAACAACGACGATAAAACTAACAACAACTTTATGACAAATATACTTAATAATGGTTTTTGAGTTGAGAACAAGGCCAGCAGTTTCTTAGAAGAATTGGGTGTGTTAGTTGATAATTTTGAACCAAATATCTAACTGGTATTTATTTATTTTATCAACCCCAGAAGGAAGAAAAGCGCAGGAACTGAAATCAGAACATAGAGTCGGAAGAATTAACTCGGAGACATTGTTTTTCTAACTCTCTAACAATTCTACCCGCTCGTCGCCTTTACAGTGTTAAATAATATTGTACAAAATTACAACTGCACAAAACCTTACAACCTTGTTATGAATAGCACTAATATAAAGCTGGTTGCATAGCTCGGCCTGCTAGAAATAGCATTGCATTCTACCCTACTATGTGGAATTGTAGTGACCTTTATGGTATTGCTTTGTATAGTATTGTGTTGTATCATAACGCACTGTACTATATTGTACAGAAATGTATTTTATTTTGTTGCATTGTTTTGCACCGTACTGTCTTGTACTCTATTCTATAATATCATAGTATGTATGTGCCTTACTTAACGTGAATATACAGTAGAAAGCCTCCCATCTGCGATATTCATCTCGAGAAAGCATCTATAGAACATATAACATTAAAACGCATAGAGGAATATCAGTGGCAAACTGTCCAGCAGCGGAGGTGGAAATGCTAAATATGTATTTCTACATCTTTGAGCATCATCAGGAGCAAGCACCCAGGGCAACCGCATGCCAAGACAAATTTCGTCACTACTAATATAGAAAAACAGTGATTAACAAATCACTAATGTCACAATTAGCCGGCAGGTTGCATAAAAGTTTGATATTAGCAACGGAGCAGGATTAGTTCAAAAGAACATTCCGTATGTCATACTTAACGCATATATACTGTTGAAAGCCTGGAAAATACATTAATTGATCTACCTCGAGGAAGTATATTCCTGTGTTTCTTTTTTAACATTATATATTTATAGATGTTGTCTCGAGACAAATAGTGCAGCTTCCGAGCTTCCAACAGTATATTTGCACTAAGTGTGATAAACGCAATGCTATTTTGAACTAATACTGTCTCCTTCGCTAATAACGAAGTACTGTAATGTACTTCATTGTACTAAAGTCTATTGTAGTCTTATATGTATTGTACAATCTTATATGTATGTATGGTACAGTCTTGTAATGCTTCATTGTAATCTGCTGTACTGTTCAGTATTATACAGTATTGTTTTACACTGTATTCCATTGCATTATGTTTCGTCTCTTCTATTGAATATGTTGTAATACCTTATGTGGTATTACCTTGTAAAATTTTATCCTGTACTGTTTATCTTGTATGGTTTTGATTTTTACTATAATGTATTATAATGAAATCTACTCTACTGTAGTTTATTGCACTGTACTTTATTATATGATAGCGTAGTGTACTATAAAATAATGCACTGTACTATACTCTATTTTATTATCCTATATTATACTGTATTATTTTGTATCGTACTCTACTGTAGTACTGTATTGACTCGTGCTACACAGCACAGTACTATTTTGAATTATATTGTAGAGGGATTGTACTCTTTTTCTTTGTATTGCAATGTGCAGTACAGCTTTGATTGTCTTATATTCTATTATACTACTTTCTATTGTACTGTGTCATCGTACTGTATTGTATTGAGTGGTATTGTACCACATTTCACTGTATTGTATTGTATTCTAGGATTAGTTCTGTGATATGCTAACTCTTAATCAATTACAGTGTCCTAGGGTTGTTTTGCCTCCACCATATTTCATGCTACACATCAATGACCTACTTGCTGTCATTTCTAACAACGTCCTCTCTTATCCAGATAATACGATTCCTATTCTTCATTTCTTTCTAATCTTCCCCGGCTGCGCATCATCCATATACAATCTAAATACAACACACGAAACTTGCACTGATTCTATGATTAGACACCTCGAGAGCATCCTCCACTGGAGCTATGACAATCATATATTCTTTAACAGAAAAAGAAAAGGAAGGAAACCGAAAAGTCTCAAGCACCTAGTAATATCAAGAAAAAAGAAAAAAACAACCATTGATCTCACCCTAAACACGAGTTCTCGTGGTCGTTTCAAACGCTATGCTTCATAAGCATCGAAAATCTCTCCTGGCGAAGCGCTTCCTTAGCAGAGCTACGACTGCATTTCAAAGACCGGTCTTACTCTTTAGGGCCAGAAAATATTTCAGTCCCTTAAAATTTCTGACTTACAAAGAAAGCTCAAGTGAGGTCCCCGTTCCCAATAAAGTATTGCTCCTATATCTGGGGTAGTGGTGCTGCTACGGACACAGATATCTTTTGGTCACATCAAGAAAAGAATCACTTAACTAACTGACATTAAAT
>NC_068986.1:48043846-48045135 GCF_001194135.2 Octopus bimaculoides
TGTGTGTGTGTGTGTGTGTGTGTGTGTGTGTGTGTGTGTGTGTGTGTGTGTGTGTGTATGTGCGTGTGCGTGTGTGTGTGTCTGTGCGTGCGCGCGTGTGCGCATGTGCCTACATACATTTTTATACACACTTATAAATGTGAGTATGTATGTATATATATACATATATTTATATATACGCATGTATATATATATATATATATATATATATATATCACATGTGTGCAGTTACTAATTCTTTTCTTCCTTGGCTATCGCCAAGCATACATTTGAACCTACTTCGTCCCGCTTCCTTCCAGTTCGTTGCTTTACAGCGTTCAATATACACATAATTTTGCACGTCTGGCCGTATAGCCGTTTCCGTTTGTGTTCCTGTCTTGTTTTCTGTCCGCCACTACATTCCTCCATGGTACAAATTTAATTTGTCGGTACAAATTTAGTTTGTGGTCCGTGGGAAGAGCCATTTTAACGATGCGTCCTGCCCTAACTCTTCGAAACGCCTGTGTTAGAATGGTGGCAGCTGATGAAGGAAAATGTTCTGTATGTGGCTTGTGTGTTTTCTGTAGTCTGGTTATTATTATTTTTTTGTCTACGTTTTGTTTGCAACGTCCTGTACCCAGATATGCACCTATATATACAGGTAGATGTAGGTATGCACATACTTGTACGTATATATACATATACTCATTTATTATTTGTTTTATATATATATATACACGCACACACACACACACACACACATATATATATATATTTATATATATATATCTATAATATAGGGAGAGAGAGAAAGTGAGATACATACATAGATACATGCATGCACACATACGTACATACATACGCACACACACACATGAAAGATTTTATATTACTGTATTGTCAATATTTAAAGTGTATTAAAAACATTTTATACAAAATTTATTGTTTGAAGTCAAACACACAGCATAAACTTGATTAATTAATGTATATTTAACATTAAATTCATTTTTATCTCATAGATTCAGTTAGAAACATATATATAATTAAATATATACGTTATGCAAATTAAATATCGCGATTATAATTTTTTCTTGTAAAATCTGTCTTAATTGTGCCAGTATAACATATAGCAATAATGAACTATCAAGTCTTGTTTCTAAAGCCCTGGTACCGAGATTCCATTCAATTTCCCTTGTGTCTTTTACTGCGCCAAGATTTTCCAAAAAGAGCCTCGGGCCGACCAAAGCCTTGTGAGTGGATTTGGTAGACGGAAACTGAAAGAATCCCGTCGTATGTATGTATATATATAT
>NC_068986.1:48045639-48048090 GCF_001194135.2 Octopus bimaculoides
TGACAACCGATGCTGGTGTGTTTACGTCCCCGTAACTTAGCGGTTTGGCAAAAGAGACCGATAGAATAAGTACTAGGCTTACAAAGAATAAGTCCTGGGGTCGATTTGCTCGACTAAAGGCGGTGCTCCAGCATGGCCACAGTCATATGACTGAAACAAGTAAAAGTGTAAACAAGTAAAGAGAGATACTTGACAGTCCTTTTGTTTATTATTAAGGTTTCCCAGTTCCATCTCTATATGCATGGAATTCTCTTCTCTGCAGAAAGTTCTTGCGCAACCATTAAAAACTGTTGAACTTCTAATTCCGGTGCATTAATGGAATGGCTTAAATTCAATATCTTTAAAATCATCCTGATTGTGGCACTGCAGAAAGCCCCTCTTTTTAATTTACCGTACTCACATTTTGGAATTTTGTTGTTTTACAATGGTACTGAACATTCAATTGGTATAACGTTTCCTATTGCGTTCACAAAAGATTTCATTGTGGAGCATATGTTAACCTCCTGGTTGCACGAGAGTCCCACAAACATAAGAAACAGCAGTATTTTGTAAATATCACATGCATGTTCATTTTGCATGCCTAAAGTTTGAGATGACTACTGGGGTTTCATTGATGTTTCACGGTATCAAACAGTATACCCATGTTATAGTATGCCGCCTTCAAGCGAACAGAGCCGGCAATGCGAATGCATGGCTATAAATTCCATTACGTAGTGGAAATATTTTCACCCCTCTATCTGATGAATTGACAAAGAGGTGTCTAGTCAAAGGCTCCTTGAATCTGAGAATAGTTTGCGAAGAGTTCGTTGCGAAAGCAGAGTGGGTCCATGTAACCAAATTAAAATTATTTCGCTTTTGACAGCGACTCACTGGCATAGATTTGGTCGAGTGAATCACCATCAAAAGGGGAACCTGCACATTTCTGTCAAATAAATGACTTTCCTTCATTCTTGAGGCAAGAATTTCTGTCTCCTCGTAAGAAAGTGACAAATCTCTAGTAAGATCGTTCTTCAATAAATGACATTGGCTCTTCAGATTTTCATAAAGTACGCATTCAAGATCTGTAGAAAGTTCAGTGCTTCTGTAAATTGCTTCTTCATCACTGTCAATTTCATTATGAATCTAGTCCATCATTCTGGTGGGGAAATAAACGGATTTGTGCCTTCATGTTGAACTGGTTTACGTGCTGAAAACATGTTAGAATAAATAATCTTGTATTTCTTCTTTGTAGAAAATCCAGTTATACCCAGTTACATTAAGACTAGAAAAATAGTGTTCGGTATCACGGTCTCTTTGTTCTTCCATATCATTGTTATGATTAAGATGTAGAAATCCCGCGTGTGCGTGCGTATGTGTATACGCGCCTGTGTGCCAAATATATGATATAATATAATATAATATAATATAATATAATATAATATAATATGATATAGTATGATATAATATGATATAATACAGACATGCGCAAAGACTTACACACACGCACACATACACACAAGTATACACACACAATTGATCTCATTTGCAAACCCATTTGAACGAACAACACACACACACACACACACACACACACACACACACACACACACACACACACACACACACACACACACACACACACACACACACACACACAAACAACAAATATGATAAATATAACGCAGACACTTTTGAAATCAGCTCCTAAAAATCATTTTACTCTACTGAAAATCATCTCTGATATAAACAAATTTTTTGTTGACCAGTGTTATTGGTGTACTTAGCTGGGTTGCTCAGTGTTTATTTACATTAATCTTGTTGTGTTTTGGGAAGGTCATTACACCAATAATAATAAACTCACGCACTGGTTCATTATTTTGCAAACTAAATAGAAAAACGAAGTATTCGTATTAACTTAACCGGTTTCGTAATTTAATGATTTTCAAAACTAGTTTGATGGTGAGACATCTTAATGCTGATTGGAATTTGGAAATTCTTTCCTACATATGGAGACAATATGGTTTAAATATAGAAAATTATCTTAATTCTCCTCGACTTTCGCATGGGTGATAATCGTGCCAACATATCTACGATTTGTTAGTCCAGTAATTGTGTAATCTAACAACGTGAACAAAAATTATTTTTAAAGATCTACAGAGTGTGGTTGGTGTTACACAAGCCTTTATTACTGAAAACAAGTCATTTCTATGGATAGAGTAACAGTTAGGCTGTTGGACTCTCATATGTGTAGATCGACTGGAGAATCCATTATACATGCATGCATGCATACATGCATACATACATACATTCATGCACGCACACACACACACTTATATAACATATATATGTATATGTATATATATATATACATACATATATATGTATATATATATAGATAGATATACTTATATATATATATAGATAGATATGTATAGATAGATAGATATACTTACAAACATGCAAATATATATA
>NC_068986.1:48048915-48049833 GCF_001194135.2 Octopus bimaculoides
ATGAAGAGAAAGAAAGAGAATGTGTGCGGGAGAGAGAGGGTGAGAGAGACAGAGTGAGAGAAAGAGAGGGCATGAGAGAAAGATGAAAACAAAAAAGAGCATAAGGAAAAGGAGACCATAAAACGTCCATTTCTCACAATCAAAGTGTTTCATCCTCAATAACTGTTCAACTGAAAACACAATTACTTGGTTCGCAGATTCTCTTCTTTGTTTTGGTCTCTTGGTTTGTGTATTTGATTTTCTACATCTTCGTGTTTGCATTCTTGTATTCACTCGCAGATGCCTCAGAATCACTCACCATCATGTAATACTACGCGATATCATAACACAACCATGCAATGACATGCGATCTAATTGCGATATCATTCTACGTAATTGAATGTTATGCGATGCCATACTAAAGCCATACAATAAACGTTGCATATCACACTGTTATGATATTCAATACTGCGGAATGTTATATAGATGCAGGTGGTGGCTGTGTGGTTAAAAAGCTCGCTTGCAACCACTTGATTTCGAGTTAGCCTCGCTTCGCAGTACTTTGGGCACGTGTCTTCTTCTTTAGCCCCAGACCGACCAATGTTTTGTGAGTGAATTTCGTAGATGGAGACTATGTGGGAGTGTTTTATATATATATATATATATATATACAGAGAGAGAGAGAGAGAGAGAGAGAGAGAGAGAGAGAGAGAGAGTAAAGAGTATATATATACTCTTTTACTCTTTTACTTGCTTCAGTCATTTGACTGTGGCCATGCTGGAGCACCGCCTTTAGTCGAGCAAATCGACCCCCAGGACTTATTCTTTGTAAGCCTAGTACTTATGCTATTGGTCACTTTTGCCGAACCGCTAAGTTACGGGGACATAAACACACCAGCATCGGTTGTCAAGCGATGTTGGGGAGACAAAACACACACA
>NC_068986.1:48050314-48051555 GCF_001194135.2 Octopus bimaculoides
ACACACACACACACACACACACACACACACACACACACACACACACACACACACACACACACACACACAGAGTTTATAACAGGACCCTCTTTCATTATAGGTCTGCTCGTGCATTATTGATGTAGAGCAAATAGTGATAGCAATTCTTTACTCTATAATATCTCACAACACATGTACAATGCCATAACCGCTTAATATCACGGCTTCTCATAGTGTCACACATTACTCCGCCCTATCATCCGCTCGAGCGACTTGTCCGGATCAATGCAATTCTTCCATGCCAGATATCCCGATCGAGCGATGAGGCACGAGGGTCTAGTTTGGGTTTTAGTCACATTGGTCTTTCGCTTACTGAAAAATCTCATCATTCCCACGCCACAACTACAGATAATCGCAGTAGTTCACTAAGAGAACTAGTTGATCCTGACTGTTGATAGTTTGTTATCTGTTCATCCGCTCAGCATTTAGTGATTCAGTTAGTTCATTTGCATGGCTGAGGTGAACGGTTAAACGGTTCACATCCGCCATGCTGTCCCCCCCCCCCGATTTCAACTTACCCTGGCTCAAGTGGTTACATGGTATTTAACCTGTAGCCGTGATAAGTGCTGCTCCTCCGGGTCAGAGTAGATCAGGGAACATTTGTGGCTAAGAGGTGGTTCTGAAACAGGGTAAAGTCGTACACTGGACATGACTACACATTACTCTACGCTGTTATGTGGCAATGTCTTTCATAATAACACGGAATATCAAAATATAAACTGTTCAAGGCAATTCCGTGCAGTGTAATAACAGTACCATGTAATATTCTTAATATTTTATTCTTTCACTTGTTTTATTTATTGAACTGCGGCCATACTGAGATATCGTCTTGAAGGGTTTAGTCGACAAAATCTCTTTCCTATTGGTATATATATGCACTCACATACATACATATATACATACATATCTACATACATACATACATATATATACACACACACATACATACATACATACATACATACATACATACATACATACATACATATGTATAGGTGTGTGCGCGTGTGTGTGTATAGGAGCGAACGAACGAAAGAAGGGCACTTAGCAAATTTATTGACAGTTACATGTATGGACCAAAACAGTTTGATTCAAAAATTCGTTGGTACTCTTGAGTTTCAAGCGTGATGCTAGTCGTCAGCCATTTTGAATTTGAGGCGATTGTAAAAGACACGCACACACACACACGCACCTATATATAT
>NC_068986.1:48054766-48058263 GCF_001194135.2 Octopus bimaculoides
CACACACACACACACACACTCGTAGCTGTTAACTGCAATTGATTCTGTGCAACCAGTAGCTACGAAGCGTGTTTCGTTTTTGTCACGCCACACTGAATACAAACAAGATTTTATAGGTTTTGACGAAGCGCTTCGCTAAAATGCTAAAACAAGTCACTAAACATGTTAAATCGAAATGCCAGACGAAAAACGAAATTGGTTTTCGAGTCAGACTTGACTGCATTCAGCATTGAACCCAATCGAGTAATTATCAATCAGCGAAGGTCTATCCATGCTTGTCCCTACTGACAATTTATCCATCAGTTTACAATTTAATGTCTATGTCATAAGAATTAAGAACAGCCATAAATGCTCGCTCTCTTTAATATATCTCTTCTTGCTCCGTCCGTTCTCTCCTGAAATGGCAACGTTCTTGCATTAGTTGCTCTTTTGTCTGCGCCTGTATCTCTCTCATATGTATCTCTAATCTCTCATCATTCACTCTTTCCGCTCGATCTCCTTTGATTCTCCCTACTATCTCTCTTTCTCTCTCTCGATGTTTCTTACTATTTTCCCATCTACACACTCTCGCATTGTTTTATAATATGAAATAGGAAACAGTTTCCACCGTTCTGCTTTGAAGTTTGATGTTGTAATGCAAGTAAGTGTTCTTTGTCTCTGTGTTGTATAAATATAATGATATTCCTATCAAACAACTGGTTACGTAGCATTCGTAAGATACTCCCACGTTTAATATACTCCTGCAGTTTATTTAATATACTCCTCGGTTAAACTCATGTTTCTTTTTAGAATGTCCAAGTCAGAGAAATAAGGATAAATGCCAATAGCTCATTTCAGGGTGTCTGGGATTAGCAGAAGGAAGGCTGGAAGTTATTTTAGGATCGGAGACCTGACCTAAATCCTTGTAATGTTAGACCCAGTCTTTTTTGCCTGGAAGGCGGAGAGCAGAAAGCTGACAATGTCTTAGCTGCTCTCCGATTGGTTGCTTTCCGAACCTATAACGAGGGAAAACATCTGGCATCCTCAGTATTCGAACTACCTCCTCAGTCAGTCTGATCGGGATAGAAGCTGCCCTTTGCAGAAATGAAAGACCCCCCCCCCTATGTTGTGAAGTGACTTTTTCAACGCTTCTCCTTCGTCATCCTGCGTAATGCATCCTACTTTTTGTTTCCTGTTATTACGAAACATTTGCATGATTCATTGTATAGTATTTCTCCATGAATTTCTGTTTGCAATCCTGCTATAAAATTCACATCTCATACCTCAGGAATTAGATTGTAGCATTAAACCAAGAGATAAATTAAGTCTAGTACCCAAGAACAGAAAATGTCCCTCCCATTAATATTCCCACAGTTTCCATCTACCACATTTTACTCTCAAGACCTTGATAAAATCGATTCCACGTTAGAAGACATTTGCTCGAAGTACAACGCAGTGGTATTGAATCAAACTTACTTGGTTGCAAATCGAGTAGCTTAAACAACAAAACCATGTTTGCACCTATTTTAATAAACGTTTGTGTTTAATATATTCCGCAATTTAATTTATGCTTAGATTTAATATAAAGATTTAATTCATAGATTTAATATTACGTTTATTATATTTCAGAGCTTAATATTCTCATGGGTTTTATTGTACTCGTGTATTTAATATACTCTTGAGTTTATGATACTCCATGAGTTTAATATTCACATGGTTTTATTATACTACTAGGATTAATAAATTCCTAAGATTAATAAAATCCTGGTTTAATATAATGCTATTTTTAATATACAATTCTACTGGGTTTAATATAATCCAATTTTTAATATACTCTGAATTTTAATGTAATCTCGTGTTTAATTTAGTTCTGGGTGCAGTATAAGATGATGATACTCTCGTAGGACTGCTGGCTTTCAGTATTTCGGTTACGAAACAACATAAAAAGCAAGAGTTCGCAGATACCTGTTGTGAATACTTAACGCTTAAATTCTTGATAGACGTGGTATCACAAAGAAAGAAGGAAAAAAAATAGAAAAGAATACAAGGGTTGAACAAAATAGTGGAAACACCTAGCATCATACAATCATAATTTGGAAATATCTATAAAACCATCAAAGCTTCTTTATTTTTATGTCTTTTGATTTATTATTAGTATTCCTTAATATGTTTTGCTAAAGTTGCTGTTTCTTTTCAGATATCACCAGAAAAAGGTAATTAAAAGGTAATAATTCAGATATTATCAGAAAAAGGTGATTAGAATTCATTAAAATGACAGATCTATCGAACTTTCAAAGAGGTCAAATTGTTGGTGCTCGTGTGACAAGCGCTAGCGTAACGTAAACAGCCGAAATGTTTGGTGTATCAAGAAGTACTGTCTCAAAAGTAATGACAGCCTTTGAGAATGAAGGAAAAACCTCCTCGTCGAAACAAAACGCCGGAAGAAAACCAAAACTTTCTGACAGGGACCATCGGAATCTTACGTGAATTGTTAGAAAGGATAACAAAAGTACTGCTCCCAAAATTACTGCAGAGCTTAATGACCACCTCAACCACCCAGTTTCCACAATAACTGTTCGCCGGGTGCTGCACAAGCCAGATTTCACGGGAGGGCTGCAATCAGAAAATTACTACTTTCAAAAACAACCGTTGTAAAGCGTTTTGAGTGGAGTAAAAACCTACAGGATTGGTCCCTAGAGCAGTGGTAGAATGTTATTTTCTCGGACGAGTCATCCTTTACATTATTTCCGACCACCGGCCGACTATATGTGTGGAGACAGCCAGAAGAAGCATTTGACCCAAACTGCCTTCTTCCGTCTGTTAAACACGGAGGTGGATCTGTGATGATCTGGGGGACTATATCTTGGAAATCTGTTTCCCTTCATGGCAGAATTAATAGCCAAGACTATTTAAGCATTTTATCTGATCAAATTTATCCTAGTGTTGCGAAACTGTTTTCAGAGGGAAACGCAATCTTTCAGGATGATAATACGCCAATTCACACAGCTGAAGTTGTTACTGAATGGTTCGAGGAACATTCTAGTGAAGTTAAATATCTTATCTGGCGACCACAGTCCTGCACTTTAGAAAAACAAGTAAGGGGCCGATATCCCCCACCATCATCACTAGAAGAACTGGGGAGTGTTTAGCTGAAGAACAGACAAAAATTCCTTTGGAAACAATTGAAACTTTGTGCGAATCCATACCTCGTAGAATTGAAGCTGTAATTACAGCCAAAGGCGATGCTACCCCATGTTAAAATAAATTTGTTTGAAAATTTAAGGCGTTTCCATTATTTTATCCAACTCCTGTAGATAGCTTTTTTATGGATATTTGTGAGAAGAGAATCCACAATGAAAGCAGGGAAGCATATGGTGAGTGGTATAAGGAACATAAGGTGTCACAGACACAATAAAAAAGCAAAGCAAAAAAAAAAGACAAAACGTCATAAGAACAAAGTCAAAAATAAAAACAAGAAAGCAAAGTGAGTGGTTAGACAGTTCAACAGTATATATATA
>NC_068986.1:48061580-48064514 GCF_001194135.2 Octopus bimaculoides
CATCATCGGCATCGTTGTCGTCGACGTCACCATCATCACCGCCATCATCGTATCCGCCTCCTTCCCCCTCCGCCTCGTCATCATCATCATCATCATCATCATCATCATCATCATCATCATCATCATCACCGTATTCGTTGTCAATGACTTTCTTCCTCGTCATCGCCGTTATCGTCGTCGTCGTCGTCGTCGTCCTCCTCCTCCTCCTCCTCCTCATCATCGTCATCATCATCGTCATCATCATCATCATCATCATCATCATCATCATCAACGATTGTCGTTGTTGTCCTCCTTCTCCTTCTCCTCCTCCTCATCATCATCACCATCATCATCATCGTCATCATCATCATCATCATCGTCATCATCATAATCATCATCATCATCATCATCGTCATCATCATCATCATCATCGCCGTCTTCGTCATCATCGTCGTCATTATCATCATCGACATCGTACGATACTTAACAGCAGCAGCAGCAATAGCACCATCACCACCGCCATCTCTTTCTCGTCATCACCATCACCAGCATCATTACTATCACCATCACCATCACCATCACCATCAACATCACTATGACCATCTTCGCCACAATGACCACTCAGAGTGCTATGGTTAGGTATGTGTTGGTATGACAAGACCCCTGTCCACGCTCGATTGACACCCCCTAATGTACAAACCATTTAATCAATTATAAACACTTCTTTCGCATTTCCTTCAAATTCTTCCATTTTCTTTCTTCATTTACAACTTCTTTCATCCTTCATGCTTGTTGTATTTTTTCTTTCTTCCTTTCTTTTGTTTTGTTTTGTTTTCTTTTCTTTCCTTGATTCAATTCTTTTTTATAGTTTTTTTTTTCTATCTCCTTTGAAAAACGAGAGTACGAAAATAACAAAACAAAAACAAAAAAAGACAAAAACAACGAATCAAATATATATATATTTTTTTGAGTTTTCCTCATCAGTGGTTCTTGTTTTCTTTTTAAAATGGCGAGAGATTGAGAGAGAAAGAGAAAAGGGGCGAGAGAGAAAGAGAGAGAGAAAAGAAAAGAGAGAAGGGAAAGAGAGGGAGAGAGAGAAAAGGCAAAAGAGAGAAAGTGAGTGAGTGAGTGCGAGAGAGAAAGAACTAAGAAAGAACATTGACAAAATTGAATTTAAGAGACGCATGAAGAAAAATATAGGGGTGAAAAGAAAAATAAAGAGAAATAAACAAACAAACAAAAAAAACAAAACAAAAAACAATATGAAATAGAGGAGCGGAATTGAGGAGTAATTAAAAACAAAGAATAAAAAAACAACAAAAAATAACCCATTTAGATAAAGGTACAAACAATAAGAAATATCTCAAGTCTTTCTCCTACAGAATTATAGCCGTAAGTCGAGCCGTATCGATCGCTCCTTGATTACTCTAAAGAAGTGGCAGTCCGCAACGATGCTAGTCAACATTATGGCGTATCTGCACTATGCTATATCAATCGGAAATATGGTAGCGTTTCACATCTGGCACTCCGTCGGTTACGACGACGAGGGTTCCAATTGATCCGATCAACGGAACAGCCTGCTCGTGAAATTAACGTGTAAGTGGTTGAGCATTCCACAGACATGCGTACCCTTAACATAGTTCTCAGGGAGATTCAGCGTGACACAAATGTGACAAGGCTGACCCTTTGAAATACAGGTACTACTCATTTATGCCAGCGGAGTGGACTGGAGCAGCGTGAAATAAAGTGTCTTGCTCAAGGACACAACACGCCGCCGGAAATTGAACTCATGATTTTACGATTATGAGCCGAATACCGGTACATTTTGGTTATCTCACCCCCTTTAAAAAATTGGGTTACCTGCCCACTAAAAAAATCGAGTTAATGTGGCGACAAGAGATTGGATTAAAAGAGTTAGATCCTTTTGATTCACTACTTCAACACATTGTTGACTTTGACCTCCTCAGGGTGAACCCCTTCGATCATGAATGACCATGGGATTGCACTTGGAAAGTTACCCTCCGAGGCACAAGCCGCTCAAGGTTGTTTATGGGAGACCAGCAGTCGCCCATGCATACCGGCCTCCCTTCTCCACACCAGCGATGTTATCCAAGGGAAAGGCAAAGGCCGATACAGCTTGGCACCAGTGATGTCGCAACTCATTTCTACAGCTGAGTGAAGTGGAGCAAGGTGAAATAAAGTGTCTTGCTCCAGAACACAAAACGCAGCCCGGTCTGGGAATCGAACTCACAACTTCACGATAGTAAGCTCGTAAACAGACCAACACCACTCGTCAAGCGGGAGTGGGGTGGAGGACAAACGCAGGCACAAACACAAACGCACACGCCACACACACATACATATACGACGGGTTTCTTTCAATTTCCGTCTACCAAATCCACTCACAAGGTTTTAATCGCCCCGTGGCTATAGAAGAAGATAATTGCCCAAGGTGCCACGCAGTGGGACTGAACCCAAAACCATGTGGTTGGGAAGCAAGCTTCTTACCACACAGCCACGCCGGCGCCTGTATGTTAGCTCACTTCTGTACAAAGATGTACGGACCATCTGGGGGCTCAGCAAAACACGGCAAATGTCCTGGTTTACTGAAAAACCTGCACAGTGAATACTATAGAAAGCATGGTACCCTTAACAGTGCCACTCTCGCGTCCCTTACACTTGTATTAGTCTGGAATCTATTTTAAAACGGGGGCCACATTTTTCATTAATGTTTTACGTAGTGTTTTTGGTACGGAAAGACTTTCAAACTTCGTATACTTATCTATTTTGTGTTATAGAACAGAAAAATATTTTTGTATTCGAATTTATTTCATGCAAAAAATTGTCTTATTTCGATAATTTCAACCAATCACTGACAAGTATTCAGTTGTTTATATTTACTCCTTTGGCTGATTAAGCGATGTAAAGCGTATTTAATCTCCATACCTTCGTTTT
>NC_068986.1:48065252-48066436 GCF_001194135.2 Octopus bimaculoides
TATTTGTTTGTCAATATTGCGAGCTACGAAGTAGTCTTGGTCAATCCATTATACTCTGAATGCGTAGGAGGTAATGAGTGTTTGCTTTACAGCACAAGCGACTGCTGATTGAAACAAGACATACCAAACAACCGGTAACTGTAGATAATACTGTAGGATATACGTAGACTAAAAGAAAGCCTTGAAGCATGTGTGGCCCTGTGGCGCAACGGTAGCGCGTCTGACTCCAGATCAGAAGGCTGCGTGTTCGAATCACGTCGGGGTCAAATTTTCTTTTTGGATTTTCCTGTTATCCATGACTTTAGTAACACGCCTAAACCGTAAATAACAAATAAATGATCATTGGCTTCTCTCGTCGAGAATTTGGTTTCATCGAACCTATTCGTGTTTCCTGAAGTGTCTGTATACATCTTTTCTTGATCTCAAAAGTGGTTGAGTACTTTCCGTCAACGTCTCACATCTCCCTTTGCGCTTACTTAAGAGAAGTTGCATCTAATGTGGCATTTCGTCCCCCCCCCCACCATCAGATCCGAAAATCTGATTAATTAACAACCATCGAGGAAACATCAATATTAAAAGCTTTGGCTTGTTTTAACTGAATCTTGTATCGTCACTTTGAAACTCTTCTAGCCGTGTTTCTTGCAATTCTTCGTACACATGCATTATCATTCTTTGAACGCGGCCAGCCAATGGCAGCTGGTACATAACACTTCATATTCTATGTCGTCGAGTTTGACTCTGTCAAGAAATTCGTTATTCTTAATAGTTTTGTCAATACAAGATTGTTCCAGTGGAACTTTCCCAGCCTTTTTATATCTTTCTAATAAGACATTCAGGCTTCACATTCATTCAAGAGAAGTGTGCAAACAACTGTTTTGTAAATACATGACTTGATCGAGTCACTAAAATGCCCTTTCGCATACTTTCCCCGAAGACATGAAACAAGACGAATACGATTTGAAATTTCATGGATACTGTTGCATCCTTATTGTGAGCACTTCAAACATAAACTGAAATGACTAACTTATTCAACAGAGTGGTTGTGAATTTGACTTTGAAAAGTAAGTATTTCTAGTCTGGGTAGAAAAAAGATTACGATAAACTTACTTGGAAATGGATGCGTGGTGTTCAGTCAAATAATAATATAAATAATATATATATATATATATATATATATATATATA
>NC_068986.1:48066760-48067769 GCF_001194135.2 Octopus bimaculoides
ATATATGCATTTTTATATATACATGTATGTATGCGTATATGGGTACCGGACGTCACCAACAGTAAGCAACATGAAATACAAAACAAATGGGAAATAGGACAAGTAAAATAAAGAACGACCCTTCATCAGCTGTCGGCTGTCCATCTACTCTTCATTTCGAGCATTGAACGACAATATGAGCCTTGGAAGACAATTGCTCCTATAAGTACCAAAATAAAATTTGGGACAGTTGGGAACAAAACCCGACAGTGGAGACATACCAGGAAACCGAACGAGAACAAACATGGAGGGTCGTTAGACCAAAACGAGGGTAAAATAGCGATATATATATATATTGGCAGTCTCATTAGTAGTTCTGTTACCAGCTATATTCGTAGTATCATGTTAGCAGTTATTTTGTCATTCCGTTTAAAAGGAGTCGAATTCAAATAGCACGTGAATTATCTTTTTGAGTTACATCAAGAAAAATTTGGTTCAGTGCACACAAGTCCAGATAGACTCATACGTCTACAAACACGAGCACACACATACAGATACACAGACATTCACACACATACATATGTTAAACGCATTCCTATGTTAAGCACCTGGACACGCGTCTCATGCGCAGAAATACTACTTAATCACAACTCAGACAACACCAGTACAAACAACTGCAACAGCATCAATAACAACAACAGTAACGGTAGCAACACCAGTGCAGAAAGAAGATAGCGGCGGAACGTTGAAGAAGTAATTGAACTTAAGAGACAATAGCTTGTCAATCGCTATTTGTCATCATTTGAAGGAAAACTTGTATGTGCTTAAAGAAACTGTCATTATCACAGATATCATGTCTTGAGATCAGAATGTCCGGTTTGCAATTGCTTGTTCGCAAACACAATAGTCGCAAAATGTAAGTGAATCTATCTATCTATCTATCTATCTATCTATCTATCTATCTATCCATCTATCTATCTATCTATCTATCTATCTATCTATCTATCTATCTATCTATCTATCTATCTAT
>NC_068986.1:48068295-48073220 GCF_001194135.2 Octopus bimaculoides
TCTATCTATCTATCTATCTATCTATCTATCTATCTATCTATCTATCTATCTATCTATCTATCTATCTATCTATATATATATATATATATATATATATAACACACACACACACATACACACATATATATATATTCATAGAGCTTAATACATTGACTCTATTATGATATGTTATGAAGAATTTCCTGTCCTGCAAACAAAAGCAATTTAAAATTACGAATGAGAAATATGTCACGTTTGCTTTGGTTGCAGTTGTTATTATTATTAATAAAAATGCTGTTATCCTTGTGGTAGCTGAAGTCGTTTACCTTCAGGCAAAATTCAGTCGAACAGTCCTACATCCAGATAAGTTCCAACCGTAGCCATTGCTTCTATTTTTAGATATTGTGCTTTTAAAGTACAAAATTTTCAACGAATACGTTTCGAGTTCTTTTTATTCTTTAAAGGAAAACGACGACAGGCGCAGGTGTAGGTATAGGTGCAGGCGTAGCTTGCTTACCAACCACATGGTTCCGGGATCTGTCCCACTGCGTGGTACGTTGGGCAAGTGTTTTTTGCTATAGCCTCAGGCCCACTTAAGTCTAGAGAGTGGATTTGGTAGTTGAGAACTAAAAGACGCCCGTCGTCGTCTCTCTCTCTCTCTCTCTCTCTCTCTATGTGTGTATATATCTTTCTTTCACATCATAAATAGGGCACCATAATATCAGGAACAGTTCTCGCTTTAAGATCCCACATCATGTGTATTTCAATTTCCAGGTCTTTATATTTACTTAATTTCTTAAATTTCTTGACAGTTATAATTTTATCAGTGGGAACACTTACATCTATTAGTCTATAAATATTTTCTTCCCTGTCTTTAATAATTATGTCTAGTCGATTAGCCTGGATCGTTCTGTCGGTGTTGAGTAGAAAATCCCAGAGGACAGTAACATTTTTACCTTCAACGACTGGCTCAGGATGATGTTCATACCAGTAAGCAGGAGTCCTGATTTTGTAGTGTTTACATATTCTCCAATGTAAAAACTGTCCAACCCTATCGGGGTGATTTTTGTATTCGTTCGGTGTCAGCACAGGATATCTCGAGACGAGATGGTCTATTGTTTCATCGAATTTATCGCAGAATCTGCATTTAGGGTCATAACCGCTTTGAAGAATGTTAACTTGGCAGTTTTTGGTAAGTAAGCTATGATCTTATGCCAATATGAGACTTTCAGTCTCTGTTTTCAATCTTCAACTTCTCAACCACTGATTGGTTGTTGCTTGGCCTACATCAATATTTCGGCTTCGAAGTATATACTGTTCATGCAGAGGCTTCTGGTTCCACCGATCCTCAATTTGTTTCTGCCCGATATTTTTGGCAGTCTATTTGATCTGTTTTGCTTTTTTCGTGGCAGTGGTTCCAGGTTCTTCATCTTATTCAGGATTAATGTCAAGTTCCCTTGCGGATTTGCAAGCTTCCTTGACAATAGAATGTGAATTTTTGCTGCTTTCATGTTTGTACACAAGCCGCAGCATCCAGTCCTCTGTACTAGATAAGTACTCGTTCATTGCTATTGTGGAGGTCTCACAGCACAGTTCTGCCTGCATCATTCCTCTTCCTCCATTACATCTAGGTAGATACAGACGATCAACGTCTGCTTTTGGGTAGTGCATGTTCTTAGACGTTAGTAGTTTTCTTTTCTTCTTGACCAGGCGCTGGAATTCTGTAAGATTCCAATTAATGATGTTAAAACTGTATTGGACTTCTGGAAGTGCCAGGGTGTTAATGGCTTCGATTCGATTTTTGAAGTCGAGTTCAGTTTTTAGTATGAGTCGTATTGTTCTGCAATACTCCTTTCGTATTTTCTCCTTCATAGTATCATGTTGTTTACCATCTCCTTCGTTTATCCCCAGGTATTTATAGCTTTCTTGCGGGTCAAGAACCTTGATGGTAGTGTCGGTATCTAATTTAATGGAAGCAGCTTGCTTGAGTTTGCCCTTTACAAAAGTTTGCTTATTATTCATTATTCAAGGAGTGAGCAGGCAGAATTGTTAGCACGCCGGACAAAATGCATGGCGGCAGTTCGTCCGCCTTTACGTAATGATATTAAATTCCGCCGATTTCGACTTCGGCTTTTCATCTTTTTGAGGCCGATGAAATAAGTACTAGTTGAACACTGGAGTCAATGTTAATGACTATCCCCTCACCCTTAAAATTTCAGGGTTTCAGTCTATTGTGGAAAGGCTCGCCGTCTTAATAATGATGATAATTAATATTATTTCTACTCTAGGCATAAGGCTTTCAAAATTTTGGGGAAAGGGGGCAAGTCGATTACATCGACTTCAGTGCGTAACTGGTACTTATTTCATCGACCTCGAAAGGATGAAAGGCAAAGTCGACATCGGCGGAAATTGACCTCAGAACGTAAAGACAAGCGAAATACCTCTAAGCATTACACCCGGTGTGCTAACAACTCTGCCAGCTCGCCGTCTTAATAATAATAATAATAATAATAATAATAATAATAATAATAATAATAATAATAATAATAATAATAATAATGATAATAATAATAATAATAATAATAACAACAACAACAACAACAACAACAACAACAACAATAATAATAGCGTTCTTGAAGCATGACTAGTAAACAAGTGTTACTTTAGTATGCTGGCTGTAGGCAGCTGATACTTTCCATCATACCCAGCAAAATAAACAGTTTTCATCAAATACTACTACTACTGCTACTACTACTACTACTACTACTACTACTACTAATAATAATAATAATAATAATGATAATTTTTATCCGTTTTTAATTTTTCAATTAATAAAAGATATTTTTATGAATTTAATTCTTTGAAAAATACGTAACCAGTGGCATTTAAGCCACATCACAAAAAAGATAAAAACAAAAATTTTTTTCTCTGCAAGCGTCTATCTGTTAGAGCGTTGGTCTTTAACCAAATCTGGCGAAAATCGTAGACTTCATTCAATGCTAAAGTTGACATCCATGAGTAATTGCTTGAACTTTTCAAAATCACGAATCTTCGAATCAAGTTTTTTTTCGGTCAGTTCTTTTATTAGTAGCTCAATTTTTAAATTTTTTTACTTCTTAATTGTCCACTTCTTCATATACACAACTGTTGATATATATTAAAAAGGTCATGAACAGTTAATTCTTGCGAGTGTAATTTAGGTAAACCACGAACATCTGTACTGTCTATAACATAAAAAACAGGCTTTCTTCCAGTGTTAGCTAGGTAAAAACCCCCTTCGGTCATAAATGACCGTGGGATTGCACCTAGAAAGTTACCCTCCGAGGTACAAGTCCGGTCAAGGTTGTTTACGGAAGACCAGCAGTCGCCCATACATACCAGCCTCCTCTCTTCGTTCCACTGATGTTATCCAAGGGAAAGGCAAAGGCTAATACAGCTTGGCACCGGTGATGTCGCAACGCATTTCTACAGTTGTGTGTACTGGGGCAACGTGAAGTAAAGTGTCTTGCTGAAGAACACAACACACAGCATGGTCCAGGAATCGAACTCATTACCTCACAAAGCCATACGTCTTCACGGTGTCAGCTATTTCTTCAATAATTCCTCGAGAGAAAATTTGAGAAATCGTCAACTGTGGCACCTTGGGCAAATGTCTTCTGCTATAGCTTCGGGCCGACCAAAGCCTTGTGAGTGGATGTGGTAATCGGAAACTGAAAGAAGCCTGTCGTGTATATATATATATATATATATATATATATAATCAGTTAATCAAAGTATGCACCCAAATTATCAACACAATTTTGCCATTTTATCGGTAGCTTATATATGCGGCAGTGAAGAATTCTGGAGTGCAAGAGGTGAGCAAATCACGAAAGGTTCTTTTTGCATCTTCTTCAGATTTGAAGTTTTTTCCTTGCAAAAAGTTGTCTAATGCCTGGAAACGTGATAGTCAGTTGGTGTAAGGTCTGGTGGATGACAAAGAACTTACAAGTTTTGTTCCTGTAACTTCAGTACCGCTTTTTGTGCAACATGTGGTCGAGCATTGTCTTGCAAAGGAATTGGCCTGTCTCTGTTGACCAATCTCGGTTGTTTAATTGCAAGGTCACTCATCATGGTTGATATCTGCTGTAATTGACTTACCAGGTTCCAGGAAACTGCAGCCGATAACACCAGTGCTGGACCACCAAACAGACACATTAGCATTTGTTTGTGAATATTCTTTTTTGAATTGTGGTTTGGCACTTCGTCTCTATCCAACAACCGTGCAGAACACTTTTATCATCATAAATAATAATACGATGCAAAAATGGTTCGCTTTTACGCCGTGACAGCAAAGAATAGCAAGTTTCAAGATGACGTGTCATTTGATGCTCCTTCAGTTGGTGTGGTACCCACTTGTCCAGCTTCTTTACCTTGCCGATTCGTTTCAGATGGTCCAATATAGTTGGAATCGAAACTTCAAACCTTACTGCTAACTCACATCTAATTTGAGATGTATCCACTTCCACTACAGTTTCCAGCACATCATTATCCACCTTGGTCTCAGGTCTACCACGTGGGATGATTTTCAAGAGTAAAGTCACCAGACCGGAACTTCTCAAACCATTGACATGTACTCATTCACCACATCTTCAACAAACACCTCATTGATGATTCGAGCCGTCTGGGATGCATTGGTTCCACGACGGAACTCATATTCATAAATAACACGAATTTTTGATCTACCCATGGGTTCACAAAAATTGCTTTACAGGAGAAAATTCACAGTATAATCAGACATCATGAATTGCATTTCGAAAAGTCATGATGTAACTCTTCAGTGTTATAAAACAAAGAATTGTCAGGATAAAACATTAAAGTTAACAACTGTCAAACTTGGTGCATAAGAATATCGGACATTTCATTGTTATTGACCTGATATATATATATATATATATATATATATA
>NC_068986.1:48073473-48075380 GCF_001194135.2 Octopus bimaculoides
ATATATATATATATATATATACATATATATATATAAGTATATATAAAGTTTGCCCTTCTAAAGTACCTATCAGCGGCATAAGATAAGGACTGACCGTTTTCTATCTGTATGACAATACATATATTGTACTGTATTGACTGTATATTTTACTGGACAGTACAGCATTCTGTTATACACCACTCTATAGTACTCTTTTCTATTGTACTCTCTTGTAATGTATTACATTTCGTTGTGCTGTATTGTACTGTACTGTATGTTATTTAATTGTGCCAAAATGTATTGCTTTGTGATGTGTGTTACAGTACTGTTGTGTATAGCATTGTACTAAATTGCAATGTATTGTACTCTGTTTATCGTACTATATTGAACTGTTATATTTTACGGAACCGCATTGTATTGTCCCACATTGTACTGTATTGAATTTTATTATTCTACATTGCACTGTATTGTATTATTGTATTGTATTATAATGTACACATCATGTTCTATTACATTCTATAGCACTGCGCCCTATTGGATTGTATTGTGTTATATTGTACTGTGCTATATTGCATCGTACTTCACTGTATTAAACTGTATCAGTATTTATTCATATCGTACTGTAGTATATGGTACAATATTGTGCCGTATGGTTCCGTATTGTAGCGTATTGCACAATTTTGTATTGTGTCTTTCGCACTGAACTGTATAATATTGTTCTATATTTTATTATTTTTTACTGTATTGGTCTATAATGTACTCTACTACCCTTGTTGTATCATAGAGGGTTATACCGCTTTGCATTGTTTTGTACTCTATTGCACTATATTCATCTCTAATGTACTTTGCAATACCGTACTTATTGCATTTTACGGTATTGCATTGTTTCTTATGCAATACATATTTGCATTATATATTATGTATTGGTCAATATTGTCTTCTACTGTCAAACGGTATTTCGTCTGTCCTTACGTTCTGAGTTCAAATTCCGCGAAAGTCGACTTACCTTTCATCCTTTCGGTGTCGATAAATTAAGTACCAGTTGCATACTGGGGTCGATCTAGTCGACTGTCCCTCCTCCCCAAAGATTTCGGGCCTTTTGCCTAGAGCAGAAAAGAATATTGTCTTGTACTGTATGATATTGTATAGTGCTGTTTTGTATTGATTTGTACTATACATTATTACATTACCTTGTGAAGTATTGCATTCTGGCGAACGGTATTGCACTGCAGTGTATAAGATTAAATATACCGTATATATTATATAAAAATATGTATTATTGCATTGAATTATATTACATTGAACCGTACCGTATTGTAATGCATTTTTTGCTGTTGTGCTGTATTTTGTATTACAATATCATTTTGCATTATCATATTAACATAGATCTATATTATAAAGCAATAGCATTTTACTAAATTCTGTTGTTTCGTAATGCTTTAAATTTTAATAAAATGTATTCTTTTCTTGTATTGTTGAGTATTGTACTATATGCAATGTATTATATTTATACTGCAATGTTTTATACTGTATGTGGTTCCGATTTATTTTGTTTCTCTTTTAATAGATTTTGTTTTATTAGAGTAAACATTTGTGTTCCCTACGTGCTCCCGTTCGAGCAAGTGAACATGAGATAGATAAGTAGATAGTTAAATAAATAAATAAATAGATAGATAGATAGATAGATAGATAGATAGATAGATAGATAGATAGATAGATAGATAGATGGAGTAGGTAGATATGTAGATATATGGATGAATGGAAATAGGGAAGGGAGGTTTTGAGAGAAAGTGAGAAAGAGTTAGAACAGATTGATATATGCATGTATGCATAATACATGTATATATGCATACGTACAAGCATACATATATACATACATATTTATTATACATGAACATATATACGTACATGCACACACACACACACAC
>NC_068986.1:48078998-48080677 GCF_001194135.2 Octopus bimaculoides
CAGGGATTGGACAAAATAATGGAAACACCTTAATATTTCAAACAAGTATAATTCTATATGGGGTAGGACCGCCTTTGGCGGTAATTACAGCTTGAATTCTACGAGGTATGGATTCGTACAAAGTTTGAATTATTTCCAAAGGAATTTTTGTCTATTCTTCAGCTAAAACAGTCTCCAGTTTTTGTAGTGATGATGGTGGAGGATATCAACCGCTTACTTGTTTTTCTAAAATGCACCATAAATATTCAATAATATTGAGATCAGGAGACTGTGGTGGCCAGATAAGATGTTTAACTTCACTAGAATGGTCCTCACGCCATGCAGTAACAAATTTAGCCGTGTGAATTGGTGCATTATCAACCTGAAAGATTGCCTTTCCCTCCGGAAACAGTTCCGCGACCATAGGATGAATTTGATCAGATAAAATGCTTAAATAGTCTTTATCTATTAATTCTGCCATGAACAATTCTGTAGGTTTTTTTGCAACGTTTGTTTTTGAAAGTAGTGGTTTTCTGATTGCAGCCCTCCCATGAAATCCGGCTTTGTGCAGCTCCCTGCAAAGAGTTTCTGTGGAAACTGGGTTCTCGAGGTGGTCATTAAGCTCTGCAGAAATTTTGGTAGCTGTAATTTTGTGATCCTTTCTAACAATTTGTGTAAGAGTCCGACGGTCCCTATCTGAATGTTTTGGTTTTCTTCCGGAGTTTTGTTTCGACGAGGTTTTTCCCTCTTTCTCAAAGGCTGTCATTACTTTTGAGACAGTACTTCTTGATACATCAAACATTTCGGCTGTTTTCATTTAATAATATTTCTAAATGATTAAAATATTCTTGTTTAACTAAAGCGAAAATAGAAATATTTACGGTAAAAAACAAAACAAAAAAAAAGCAAAGAACAAATCGTATGTTTTCGTTGTGAAATCACTGTTTAATCGGAAGGTTAGAGTTTCTTCCCTTTCAGGATGAAGTTATATTCGGAACATTTTCCCATTATGCACCGTTTGGGATATTTGTACCCCCAAACCTCGAATATCTCAATAACTACTGCTCCAATTTACGCGAAACTTGATTCATTCCACTCGTAATAACATTTCAGGGTGATTTAATTCATAATATTTTCCAATTATGCGCCAGTTTGGCTGAGTGACATTGCAAGCAAGTAACTGATTTTTAATGCATTATATATATATTTATATAATATTAGAGGAAAAACCAAAACCGAGGCAGAACGAGTATCTCAATTCATTTAGAATAAGGTGAATTTGAAGTCTTACAACCGTTTCTGGGATAACCCAAGTGGTAGGTTAGCATGACCACGCACAGTTTACAAGGAGTGGAATATGTTCACAGTTTATAAAGAATGAAATAGAAGAAGAAAGGAGTAAATAGTAGAATAAAGAGTAAAGATAGAATACAGGCGGGAGAACAATGTTCACAACACATCTTTCCCCAGAGGATATGGATGTTAGTTGGTACTTCCATGAAGGTCCTTAGTTAAAATTCCGGGTAAATCCAGGCGGATCACAAGTGAAATAAACCCCTCATATTCTATATATATATATATATATATGTATATACACACACATACACACACATATATATAAATATATAAATACACACACACACACGCATATATATACATATATATGTACATACATATATATATATATATATATATATATG
>NC_068986.1:48082007-48084093 GCF_001194135.2 Octopus bimaculoides
TATATATATATGGAGAGAGAGAGAGAGAAAGAGAGAAAGGGGAGAGAAAGAGAGAGAGAGAGAGAAAGAGAGAAAAGGGAGAGAAAGAGAGAGAGAGAGAAAGAGAGAAAGGGGAGAGAAAGAGAGAGAGAGAGAGAGAAAACGATCATCAAAAATTATGACACGTAGAATTTGTTGCGACTTTGATGGCTTTTGCTCCTGACTATAGAATCTGTAGTTCAAACCCTGTGCAGAAAGTTAAGTAGAAGGAAGTGTGATGTTGCCTTTGTCGGATAATGTGTGGTCATTTGTGTAGAGAAATATGTTTGCAAGAGACACAAGCAAGCCCTGATGTATGTAAGAGTTGGAAGATTGTAAGTTGGACTTAACTTCATCGATACTTGTTTTGGTGGAGCGGTTTGATAGCAACCTTCCAGTTCAAGAAATAAGAGTTAAGTTGGAGCCCATTGGTAAGTAACATACCTTGTTGGTTCTCGTGCCATAATCGATGAACGTCTCTCAATGATGTTTTTTCAGTGAAGTTCCTAAAGGCAAGAAGACCATTAGTGAATAACATCAGAGAGCAAAACTGTGGCAGACCTGATTCTACAGAAGCTGTAACGATCGGATATCGCAAAGAAATGAATCCTAGTAAGGCGAAAGAGGAGTAAGTTACAATCTTTTATTCTTCTCTCTGTTCAGTTCTAGTTATCATTCCATACAACCGCATTCTTTCTGTAAGTCTTTTCTCCAAACAGTAATTAATGTCTTTTTCTCGATAAATCTTACGCTTTGATTGTCACTCTACTTGCTTCATTCTGAACATTCTTCATTCCCACATCAAAGAAAAATTTCTTCTTCATCAAATCCCGAGATTTTGTATCTCAATGAGAAATTAACCTAAAAATTAACCTTAAAGCTTCTGCACCAAGAAAATAAATTTATTTGGTTAGGATTCTCTTAGCTTGGAACGGTTTCCTTGGCATGGTAGGTTTGAAAATTTTTCTCTGATATCAGAGCTCCCATGTTTCTTTTGGAAATCATAGAGTCCGTCCAGAATAGTTTTATTAAATTTAAAAACGTGCTATATTTTTCTTGAACTATCTGCTAAGTATTAGAAGAATCTCTTGATCTGCTGTGGAATATTGGAATATTCTGGACAGACTGAACAAAAGGAAAAGGAAGACGAGACTAAAGGTGAAAGAGATGAAGTGAGGGAGAGAGGGGGAAGGGATGAGAAAGAGAGAAGAAGAGAGGGAGAGAAAGGTGTGTGTGCGTGTGTGTGTATGTGTGTGTGTGTGAGAGAAAGAGAGAGGCGAAAGCAAAGAGAGAATATTTATATCTTTATGATCGTGTGACAAAATGAATAGTGTTTAGACGGATAGTAGAAGAAACAGATGAGAAAAGAAAAAAAAGTAAACAGAAAAAAAACGCGCAAAACGAGAAACAAGCAATATGAAAGTAAACAAGAAAAATAGAAAAATAACGAAAACAAAATGTGTAACAACAAAAATAACAACAGTAAAAACAATACTCATACCACCGCCGCCACCACCACCACCACCAAAACCACCACCATCATTACCCACAATAACAACAACAACAACAGCAGCAACAACATCAGTATCATTATCAGAAGCAACAGTATTTCAGATCACAGAGTTGAATGTAGACATGACCAATGAGACATAGGGAAATTGTAACTGCCGAATGTTTTACGATGGAGGCCATACATACATGCACTCATACATACATACATACATACATACATACATAACATACATGCATACATACATAACATACATACACACATACATACATAAACACATACATGCATACATACATAACATACACACGTATGCATGTATGTATTCACATTTATTCTCATATCTGACACACGCTAAACACAGGTTTTGATAAAGCGCTTCTGTTTGGAAGCAAGGAACTCTGACGAGGCGAAAACACAATTAGTTATGGATTACTGGAAAGCAGTAACTTAAAAAGGTGTGTCGAAATAGTTAATATTGACTAAAGCAAACGACAGATGTGGACCTCGTTAAAATCACAAACAATATGGTATGCAAATATATATATATATATATATATA
>NC_068986.1:48091697-48096088 GCF_001194135.2 Octopus bimaculoides
GGCCGGGGGCTTTCCCGGTCTTCATACTCTTAATTGCTTTATCTACCCTGGTACTATCAACTCGGATAGCTGGTCCCTCTATTGGGTCGACATACGTCAGGCTCTCTTTCTCCCATTCATTCTCTTTATTAAGCAATCTATCGTAGTGGCATCTCCAGACCTCTTTCTTTGCATCCTCATTTAGTGCAAGCGTACCATCATCCATGCGAACACATTTCTCTCCTACAACATCACTATTCTCTCTCCTACACTGTCTTGCAACACGAAATACCTCGAGTCTTTGGTCCTCACGGCGCAGAACATTGGCAAATCTTTCCTTATCTGCTTCCCCTCTGGCTAAATAAACCTGTCGCCTAGCCTCCCCTCTGGCACATTGGTGCCATATATATATATGCAAAGTTATAATGAAGTGAAACCAAATAATGATATTTTGAAAGCATTTAATACGTACGTTTCAGAGCATTGCATAATATATAACTAGTAATACATCCGTTACGCAAGACCTTCGTCCGGTAATACATTTCAAAATATTGACTTCATTATTATAACTTATACAACTTGATGCCAGTTCAAGCTAGTCTGTTGTGGCTCCATTTACGCAGATACTCACACAAGCATTTGGCGTAGTTTATTATATTTAACCCGAGTCGAAAATTCGGGTTCCATGCATTCCTCTCAAGCGTAATATTATACAAACATACATACACACATATACATACATACATGCATACATACATGCACACAGGCACATACATACATACATACATACATACATACATACATGTATGGATATGTTAGTAGAAAGCTCCATGATGATAGTAACATCGATCATCAAAGCAGTTTATCATGGACGAATAGCCGGATTATTACCTCCCACTTCGAAGGGTATGCGTTTTCAATCCAGGAACAGGAAATATCAACCAAGTACCTGATGCACAGAAGGGATAGAGATGTGGGAAAAGCCGTAAAATGTGACAACCGATGCAAACTTCGTGGAGTTCATACTGAAGATATCACTCACATCATAAGCAGTTGACCGAAAATGTCATCACGGTATTATCTACCGATGAGACATGACGTTATAGCTAGGATATTCTATAATGAAATCCATCGGAAGGATAATCCCGAGAAAAAAGAAATAAGAACCCACAATATGGTAGAATGAATAAAATGTAAGCACCTCAGTAAAATGTAAGCACAACAGACCTGATATAAAGATTTGGGATAGAGAAGAGAAACTGTGCACCGTTGTAAAAATTAGCTGCCCAGCGGATGTTAACATAAAGCTGAAGATCAGTGAAAAAGAGAACACCTATGCTGAACTATTGAGAAAACTACAGTTACACTATCCAGATTACAAGTTCAGGTTTCTATCTGTAATTATTGGGGCCCTGGGATATGTAACACACTGCCTGCCTACATTCCAATCTTGCGAAATTAGGCTTCTCAAAACCAGAAAGGAGAAAGCTAATTCGAAAACTACAGATCCAATCAATCACTGGAACTGTAAAAATCTGTAAAACTTTCCAGAAGTTTATCATTTAAATATATATAAGCATGTAACTCTATGCATGAGAATACATGCATAAAACATACAAAAATACCCTGTTGTTGATGCTGAAATTCCAGTGAAGGAGCCTTGGATCTAGGTTAGAAACTGACTTTTTCTCTATTGTCAAGAAATCTTGAAATAAAACTGAATAATGACATACATACATACATACATACATACATACATACATACATACATACATACATATATATATATATACATATATATATACATATATATAAGAGTATATAAAATATTTTTATACACAAAAAGGAGACCATTGACAAGATTCCTTACATGCTAGAAAGGCCAGTTAAAACCTAAACCACGAAAAAGAGAATTCATGAGGCCCACCAATTATAACATAGAACGAACAAAATCTGAATGAGTTAATTCCGAACTGGAGTTTCGCTATTAATTTCCAAATAAACTAATTTGGAATCTGTAGCTCGTCAGCGGAATCGTTAGTTGCAAATACGTACCGAAAACAAGTGCGCAAGACAGCTACATCTTTATCCATTTGTGACATCACCCTTCATGTGGTTGCGTGAAAATTTTCGCGCCGGTAACCACGTCAGTTCTTGACATTTACGCCTAGAATACAGATGTATCGTGCGCGCTTGTCGGGTCTTCGTTTCCACGCACGATGACCGAACACATGGAGCAGAGACCATAAACCCATGTCTCAACACCAGTGATAATGATCTTCGTGAAGTTTGGATTGTGGATTACACAGTCCAGTATTCCCTGGGCGATTTTCATGCCTAGACATGAAAATATATACATAAAAACGCATCCATAAAACAAACATACACATCTGCGCATACACTAACACCAAATACTGCACACACACATGTGTACAAATACCTAGATGATGTTGATAAAAGTTCCAATGAAGGAGCCTTGAATCTATGTTAGAGTCCGGCTCTTTCCCTATTGACAAGAAATACAAAAATGAAACTGATTGATAACATACATACGAATTTATCCGATGCTTTCGGCATGCACAATTCCCCTTAAAACGGAATGCACTAATCATGTGCTTATTCCCACTTTGTAGGCAATTTCCTGCATTATTACACGACGGTCTTCCATGACTATTTGCCGAACCTCAATCGGCTATTTGTGATGATTTGTGGATGGCCTGCTTTAGCGTGCCTCGTTCTCCAATGAGGTGCAGTCATATTTCAAGTGGTTGTACCACTTTTTGGTCTGAGGTTTGCCCATGGCAACATCGCCGAAGACCTGCTGAATCTTCTGGAAAATTTGAGCATGAGTATCACCAAGCTTTTGGATAAATTGATGCGTTCGGTGAAAACGAAAATCCCACGAGCTCACACTACACATCTGCACTCTTGGCGTAACAGCTGGAAACTGACGCGGCCTATCGGCGCTCAAATTTTCACGTATGTGCAGGAAGAGTGGTTTCACTACTCACCCAAAAGATTTTCCTAAGCAGCATTTGCTTTGGCATTAAAAATATAGTCGGATACTTTTGAACGCACCTCATATATATATATATATATATATATATATATATATATATATATATATATATATATATATATATATATATATATATATATATATCTTTGCATATATATATGTATGAGTGTATGTATGCATGTATGTATGCATGTATGTATATATTTATATATATATTACTATGTACACTTACTTATATACATGTATATAAGTATATATATAATTATAATATTTGGTATATAATATATATATATGTACATACATATATATCAGTGTGTATATATACATATTCATACACACACACACACACACACACACACACACACACACACACACACACACACACACACACACATGTATGTATTTATATATATATGTATATATTCCATTTTATATTTGTTCCTATCTGTGAAGATGAATATTTCACAAATTCTTGTATACCATTTATGTAATTTTTAGATAGAATGCTCTACGATACAAAGGCTGCTGGTTTATCAAATTAGAGTTAGGTTGTCTCTTAAGGCGTTCCGCACTTCTACACACATCTACATACATACATACACAAACATACAAGCATGGATTACATAAGTGAACAAGCATTAGTGGAATATTCATCTTTGCAGATAGGAGCTATTGTAAAATAGTAGAAATTATAGTTCATTACTGTTGAAGGAGTAGGGGGCTCTGCCGATTGAACGATTGTTATACTCATATATCAAAGTAGATGTGAGAGTGCATCACACACACACACACACACACACACACACACACACACACACACATAACACATATATACGTATACACATGTAAATGCAAGTAAATATATATGCACACACAGTCGCATACACCATATATAAATATACATATATATGATGATTGCGTTGTCTTTCACACGATAACCGTCTCACATTCAGAAATGATTGTCAGACATCTATATATATCATTGGATTTAAGTGATAACAGCTTACACAACTCTTTTATCACTCTCTCGGACTCCATGGTAGGTTCCAGTGCCGAGGAATGGCAAGATAACTGGTATTATTTTGACTACAAGCTTTATGTCTGAGTATCTTTCTCCCAAAAGAGCTGCCTTCTCCACAATTTTGTCAAAAATTACAAGAGCCTCCTCTAGCTCTGGGAAAACTATTTAACTCATAAATGGAACTCCGGCAATGGGTTAACCTAGTAAAATAGTCGCAAATTTGTCGCTTGTTTATTTATATATCGAGCACAGATATTGTATCATTAACCAGCTGGAGCAGGTGTCCTCCTGGGGTTAAAATAAGCAGTAACATTGTTCTATGCAGAACAACCACGTTGAGGTGTACGGAAGCTGAAGGAAGTTCGTAATATA
>NC_068986.1:48096347-48100666 GCF_001194135.2 Octopus bimaculoides
AAAATCTCGCTTTCGCTCATCAGTATAGTATGGTACAGACAAATAAAAATAAACAAAATCCTCCCCTTACCAAAACGAACACCTTATGTATCCGGCATAGCAAACGGAATAATGTTTATCCCTATACATCCATGCAAAAAGCGGGAATGCCCTTATATAAATATAAATGAATAAATATATTCTTGGGAATAAAAGAAATGATGGTTTTTTCCCTTATGAATTTTTTACACACTAGCTTCTTGATAAGATTCTTGTAAAAATTTTTTATCCCATTATTGAATTTATATATATATATATATATATATATATATATATTGATATGAAATTTATCTAATCAGTTTATATTTATTCAACAATAACCCAAACCTGGTGTATCTATTCATTTAATTTACTCATTTTATCTTTTATCAATCCTAACGATAATTAATTTTGTACGACTAGTATCACCATTTCTACTTTTTTTGTCTGCTTTATATATGTACTTTTGTACGTTCATTCCATATACAATTAAATGCACGTACATAAGTATTTTTCATATCATTGTTGGTACCAGCATTGAGCATAGTTGACTGGCTTTTAGATGAAACCTGCTTTACTGATAATTACAAAGAAATTCTTTACATCGGCTGGAAGCTTCCAGAGAAATACTGATATTGACGGATTCTTTCTTTGAAGAAAGATTACTGTAAGTTTTATTTCAAAAAATCAGTCTAGACCGAAACCTTTCAATGGTGAACTGCATCACTAGGATGATCTATTGACACATCTAGACATGAAAATATATACATAAAAACGCATCCATAAAACAAACATACAAATCTGCGCATAAATACATATGTATGCGCCTAGACATGAAAATATATACATAAAAACGCATCCATAAAACAAACATACAAATCTGCGCATACACTAACACCAAATACTGCACACACACATGTGTACAAATACCTAGATGATGTTGATAAAAGTTCCAATGAAGGAGCCTTGAATCTATGTTAGAGTCCGGCTCTTTCCCTATTGACAAGAAATACAAAAATGAAACTGATTGATAACATACAAACATACATACATACATACATGCACATACATAATGCACTGCATTTTGTTGATAGTTGCAGCCAAATAAAGCACTGAATATATTAATAATTAGTATTTAATTAAATAGTACATTATTTGAGATAAACTTCTGTAAGTTTCATGTTGAAAGAAAGGTATCTGGTTTTGCTTAGTTCAAACTGTTGCCATTATTCTCTAGCCTTCTTGAAAAGCCTTAATTTTTATGCCTAATACACACACGCACACACACACACACACACACACACACACACACACACACACACACACACACACACACACACACACACACACACACACACATGCACACACATACTAACTTACTCAAACAAAAGCACACGGACACATATTTTACAGTCATGAATTTACATATATATTCAATAAAGCTTCCCTTCGCTATAATTTAACTTTCGTACGAAGTAACTTTAAAAGAACCAACACATAAAAACTTTAAACATAAACAGAAAAATAATCTGCTATAACCCCAACCCGCAAATAGCATAAACGTATCTAGAAATATAACACATACTATTTAGGTGATATAGGCTCTCAAATACCTCACATTAAAGCAAACCCCAGAAACATCACACAACCCCGACAATTCGTGTGCCTCTAACAGAAACACACTAAACTGTCATTTCAATAGAAAATGCATATGAGATATGTCAGTGTATATCTGATGTAGAAACAGTCGAAAGTATTGAAATGGCATATGTAGGGTTGAGAAAACCCTTATGAACCCAATATCCAAAGTATATTCACTTATTCGTAATAGGAACAAAAGTAGCTCCCCAAAATATATAGAAAATTAAAGATGGAGGAGTCATCAACAATGTTATTATAATGGAGCGATTGTCATGAATAAACGGAAAGTAAAGATGCAATTCAGGTACGGCAGTAAAGTACAAAATATTAATCTCACTAGCAAGTGTCTTGAACAGAAAAGAATGAGAATTTTTTATATGGATTCGTCATTTTGCCGGATCATATGAAATAAATGTAAAATTCAGCAGACTGTGTTAATTTTCATCACTAAAGTGGTGGTCTTCTATCAAATCGCATGGCGTGATCAAAACTTAAAACCCACATGAGCTGAGATAACCACTAGAATTGATGTGAGGCACCTTGTCAGAGCGTTAATTTATTATTTTCGTTACATTCCAACCAAACAAACGTACTGATTGCGAAAATGAGTAACGAAAGAGTGAAATATTAACTGTGGTTGGCTCTTTTTAAATAGTTACACTCCCTTCACAATATGTATAAAGTGCTCTTTCCCTCATTTGTGAAACAAGAAAAAAAGAAAACGAATACATATATACACATGCGCGCGCACACATGCACACTCACATACATAATGCATACATATACATGCATATATATATATTTTTAATCTTTTATTTGTTTCAATCATCAGTCTGTGGCCATGTTGGGGCACTACCTTGAAGAATTTTTAGCCGAATGAATCAACCCAGTCCGTTTGTTTTTAAAGCTTGATACTTATTCTATCGGCACTTTTGCGTACCGCTATGTTACGGGGACGTAAATACACCAAGTCCGGTTATCAAGTAGTGGAAGGGAAATACAGACAAAAAGACACACACATGCGCATGCGCACACACACACACACACACACACACACGTATATATACATATACGAAGATCTTCTTTCAGTTTCGGTCTACCAGATTCACTTACAAGACTTTGGTCGGTTCGAGGCTGTAGTAGAAACACTTGGCTAAGATGACACGCAGTGGGATTGAATCGGGAACCATGTGGCTGGAAAGCAAGCTTCTTACGACACAGTCATGCCTGCGCCTATACACATATATACAGGCACACACACATTTATACACATATACAGGTACACACACACAACATAACGTAAACGTTTCTAAAGTCTTAAGATCTGTTTGAACCCCGCTAGTAACATCCGGTTTGTTGTCATTCAGCGGATGAACGATAAATTTTCTCGAGATTACTGCAATTATTAATTCCAGATAATCTGGTACCCATTTCCGTCAGCTAGGTCAACTAAGAAAATATAGAGGATTCTACATACGAGTGAGCGTAGAGAGACTCAATGAATGATATCAGATTTTATCTTATATCATTCACTATTTATCTACAGCTTACTAATTCATTAATTCATGTCTTTAACTCTGCCCCCACAAAGATGATTGAAAACTGCACAAATTTTTCAGGTAACATTTTTTTCTCTTAAAACAAGAAACTTATAATACGCACTTATGCTAATTAAAATAAACTATTTATTATCCAATATATACAGCCTAACATTAATATGAGAAACAAACTATTTAAATATATATGTATAAAGAAAAATATACTTTAATTGTAGAAATAAATGCACTCCTATGTGTGTGAATATATCTTCTGTCATTTTCTCTGGCTGTCTGTCTATCACTCCCCCTATATATTTTCTCTCTCTCTCACTCTCTCACTCTCTCTCTCCCTCTCCCTCCTTTTCAGACAGAGAAAGATACAGATTTTCCTGGAGAACACTAAATATCTGTTTTGTAGAAGGGGTCAACTCTCAGCACAATGCCAGTGTTTATTTTCAGGGGAAATAATAATCCTGTATTATTTAAGACGGATCCCGCAAAAGGATTAGAGACTGAATTTTATGTATTTCTTTGCGTGTTATCCGTACTTAGCAGCTTACCATTAAGAGATGCTCATTTGATAATTTAGTAGAAGCGCGATAAAAATGTTCATGAGATGAAAATACAATAAAGAAAACGTGAGGTGGTCAGCGTGTTTATTAAGTATTTAATTTGCCAGTACTTCAACGTACCATACACATTATTCAGAGTAAATTTTCTTCTGTATAGGCATGCAGAAAATTCTCATTTACTTTTGTTCAAGACTTTGGCTGGTATGATTAATATGTTATACCTTTCTGCGGTACATAAATTGCATATATACTTGCCACTTATTATATGGATTGTTTTCCATGATAATAACTCTGTTATGATAATATAGTTGACCCTTCTATCTTTAATTTTCTACATGCTGTGAGTAATTAAGAGGAGCTGGTTTGGCGAGTATATCGGATTTTCCGTCAACACTATATATGCAATTCCCATCAAATATATACACCGAAATTTTTCATAGGCATTTTTCTCTTAGTATGTTTCTAACGTTGGCTCTCAAATTGTTGGAGTTGTGTGGTGTTTTGGCCGTAGTGACGTATTTGGGAACCTATATTATTTAATCATATATAT
>NC_068986.1:48100826-48101532 GCF_001194135.2 Octopus bimaculoides
TATATATATATATATATATATATGTTTATATGTACATGCATATATGTATATTTATATATATATGTATATATATATATATATATGTAGGTATATATAGTAATAATAATGATAAGGATAATAATAATAATAACGACGACAACAACAACAACAACAACAACAACAATAATAATAATAATAATTAATGGCAAGTTTGTGTGTTTGTGAATTTGTTACTTTAGCTCCTCTGAGACTATCCAACAAAGCTTAATGAAACTTAACATGTGTGTGGGGCTTATGCCCATGCAGTCACTTATGCACTTGGAATTTTAAAAAAATCGATTTTTAATTAGCATCGATTTTTCAAAAACTGTAAAATTTCGGCATTTTCGCACTAGCTATCCTGACATCAATTTGACGAAAAATGCCAAAATTTAACGAAAAATGTTTCATGGGTATAAACAGACAGTTTATTAACGGTAATCTATTTAGCATTTGATAATTCTTCATTTCAATTGAAATACTAAAACTTAGTATTTCAATTCGTTGTTTTAATTCCCCAGTGTTTCAGGTTTTAAATAGGTAAGTGCATTTTATTTCTCAAACAAAATTTAAGCATTTTGCGCACTAGTCGTCGTGACATCAATTTCACGAAATCTGCCCCAAAGCGTAAAATTTCGCCATTTTATGCACATGTACAAAAATGACAACGACATGGGTTCGCTACCAG
>NC_068986.1:48102098-48103335 GCF_001194135.2 Octopus bimaculoides
GAGCAAATCGACCTCAGGACTTATTCTTTGTAAGCCTAGTACTTATTCTATCGATCTCTTTTGCTAAACCGCTAAGTTACGGGGACGTAAACACACCAGCATCTGTTGTCAAGCGATGTTGGGGGGACAAACACAGACAGACAAACACACACACACACATATATATACATATATACAACGGTCTTCTTTCAGTTTCCGTCTACCAAATCCACTCACAAGGCTTTGGTCGGCCCGAGACTATAGTAGAAGACACTTGCCCAAAGTGTCACGCAGTGGGACTGAACCCGGAACCATGTGGTTGGTAAGCAAGCTACTTGCTACACCTCCACTTAAGTTGCGAATACTTTGGAGTTCAAATTTCCGTTAAGTTACTACATGATCCTTAACTCTTATCGAAGGTTCAGGATCTTATACCAGTCTTTTAAGACAGGAGGTATTGCCATGTGAGCCTCAACTTACTTAAGAAATAAGGACTTCTTATCCACCATATCACTCATGCAAAAGGGATTTTAGTCCTCAGATGGGATAACCCGTGTTATTTTGTCAAAACACGAAACATATGTGGTTTTAGCACCCTAACTTGAGTGGATTTCGTACACAGAAACTGAAAGAAAACTGTCGTATATATGTGTATATTTCTCTGTGTGTGTGTCTGTGTTTGTACCCCCACCATTGCTTGACAACCGATGTTGCTGTGTTTACGTTCCCATAACTTAGCGGTTCTGCAAAAGAAACTGATAGAAGTACTAGGCTTACAAAGAATAAATCCTGTGGTCGATTAGTTCAACCAACGGCGGTGCCCCAGCATGGCTGCGGTCACATGACTGAAACAAGTAAAACAAACAAAAAAAAACTATGCCATTTTAATCCCGAGCAAGGCCGGGTATCTCTCTGTCCAAATTTTGAATAAAGAAAACAAGTGATTAAATGTTATATTTAATTGAAATTTAATCATCAATGTACTTTCCCTGATTATCTATGCTGAAGCACCACATTTTAGTCGAAGAAATAGACCCCTAGACATTTTGTAAGCCTGGTCTTTATTCTATCGGTATCTTTTGCCGAACCGCTAGTTTACGGAAACGTAAACACATGAAGATCGGTTGTCAAGCAATGGTAGAGGAACAAACACACACACACACACACATACACACACACGCACACACACACACACACACACATACACACACACACACACACGACAGGCTTCTTTCAGTTTCCGTGAACCAAATCCACT
>NC_068986.1:48103847-48105372 GCF_001194135.2 Octopus bimaculoides
GAGAGCGCATGGCCTGGTAATTATGGTGTTACACTCACGATCGCGAGATCGCGGTTTCATTTGTGTTCCTAAGCAAAGTACTTCATCTCACGTTGCTCTGCGATCTCTTCGACACCTGAGGTATGGTACACCGTGCCTTGTTCAGGCAACGTCAATTTGGTGCAAGAAGTGAGCTAATGAACAGCACAAACATTTGATCACAATAAACAAATAATTTCTGCTGGTTGTTATGCTTATGAAACGCGGTTTCGTTTATTTCAATTATAATACATTCATTTATTTGTCTGTGGCTGGTGGTGTACATGGAAGATCATGATTTAGAATGAGTGAGGTACCTTTTGAAAAGTTACCTGACGAGGCACATCTGCATTGAATGATGTACCACAACCAGTCGCACAGAATCTCACCTACGAGGGTGAGTAATATCTTATTTAAATTAATCTTATTTTGTTCGAATAATCTCTTATTTAGAGCCATGGATTTCGGCCAGCATCTCCCTGCACTGTCTTTCACAAATAGTCTCTTCGTTCTTAAATCTTTTATCAACGGTGGCACTATTTCTGAGTGTAATCTTCCCCTTTCTTTTGCATTGCCAAAATCTTTCTCTCCCTTAATTGTTTTATCCTTCTTTTCTGTTTAGATCCAACAACATGTCAATTCCATGGTATTTAGGATAGGCTCCAGCTATGTGAACGTTTATGTTCAGTCGAACTGAAGGCAATTTTCTTCCATTTCACCAAACTTTTTCCAACAAATACGTCTTTCATCTCGGATCAGTTCAACTTGGTTAAATAATGGTTATATATTTTGGCACAAAGCCAGCAATTTTAGGGCAAGTGGCTAAGTCAGTTAGATAGACCCTGAAAAAATGGAATGCAACGTCGATCTCAGTGGAATTAGAACTTCAATGGGATATTTTGAATTCACTATATATGAAGTGTCACTGCAAAAATATGGATATCTATTTCATCATTATATAAGGGAGAACTGGAAAGAAAACATGGATGACTGCTTTATCATTTGAAATGAGACCATTGATAAACTTTTTGAATTTAAATCAATACTAAATAATATAAATCCTAACATTCAATTTACAATGGAATATAGCAAAGAACAGCTTCTTTTCTTAGATATTATGATAAAATAAGTCAACAACCAAATTATAACTGACATTTAGCATAAACCAACGGACTCGAAACAATATCTTGTGTTTAGCTCATACCACCCGAAACACACCAAAAGGAATACTCCCTTTAATAGTAGAAGACACTTGCCGAAGGTGCCACACAGTGGGAGTGAACTGGGAGCCATGTGGTTGGTAAGGAAGCTACAGCCACACAGCCACAAACACACACACACACACACACACACACACACACACACACATATATATATATATATATATATATATATATATAGAAAAAGGATAAATGGAGCAAAACGCGTATAATCAATAAGTACCTTTAATTCCTACATATGTTTCAAAATATATGTGCACTCTACTCCAAAGAAGTAAGAGGTGCTG
>NC_068986.1:48107930-48109101 GCF_001194135.2 Octopus bimaculoides
ATATATACGTATGTATGTTTAAGCACGTATATGTATGTATATTTGTAATTGCTGATTTATGACTACAGTATGATTTGTAAAACGAATTCTGTATCTATGTATGTATATATGTATTTTTGTACGTATGCATGTGTGTATGTATACATGTGTGTGTATATCTGTGCGTGTGTTCATACACGTATTTCTCTGTCATATATCTCTTTCTCTCCACTCCCCAACTCCAGCATACTGATTCCAATGTATTTTATGATGACAATGCATAAACATATATGACAACGTGGACAACAGCAGCTGCAGCAACAGCAACAACAACAACAACAACAACAGACAACCACAACAACATCAACAACAACCTTTATTTGCTAGTTTGTGAACAGTGATAGCAACAGTATAACAATGATAGCAACAGAATGAGTGGCTTTAAAAAATCCGTGCGATGGAGATAGCGACGATGATTGCGGTGAGGGTTGGAAGTGTTTAGGTATATAGAAGCATTTCAAGCCAAGTTGTCATATCTATCACTGCTTCTAGCATAGGTGGTAATATTGGTAGTAGTGTTGGTGGTGGCGGTGGTGGTGGAAGTTCATCAGTAGCAGCTCTGTTAGTGGCGGTAAAATAGAGGAAACGACTGTAACAGCTCACTGCTAGACGTGTCGGCTGACATATGATAAACTCAGCAATAAATCAGTGATAACTTGAAGACACTAATTGGTTGTAAACCTCCGTGTGTATCTGTGTGTGTTTGTGTATGTGAGTGCGTATGTGTGTGTGTGTGTGTATGTGCACGCGCATTTGTATGTGTATACGCGTGAGTGTGGTTTGTGGAGCGGTCTGTGGTGAGAGTTCATAAGCTTCTTCATGTGATAGCATAAATGTTATGGGATTGTGAAAGTCAATATCGATACAGCTATCTATATGTATATAAATGCATACATATAGACACACAATCAAATGTGCGAATATATATGTATGAATGTAAGTATACATGTATACATACATACATACATACATATATACATATGTCTGTATGAGTGTATGCATGTTTGTGTACAACTATACCCACGTGTGTGAGGGCATTCATGTATGTATATATGTATACATTTACATACATACATGTGTGTGTATGTTGTATGGTTGGCTGCATATATCTCTCAATATATATATATATATA
>NC_068986.1:48109275-48112473 GCF_001194135.2 Octopus bimaculoides
ATCTATCTATCTATCTATCTATCTATCTATCTATCTATCTATCTATCTAACTATCTATCTATCTATCTATCTGTCTGTCTGTCTGTCTGTCTGCCTGTCTGTCTGTCTGTCTGTCGACTGACGTGTTGTCGCATCGGCTCCAAAAGTAATCCTTTTTTTGACCATTTATAGCCCACATTTTGTTAACATTTTTGTCCATAAGGTGTGTGAAGCACCCAACTTTCGTTTGAGTGTGTTTCCAAGACAGGAATTGGCCCCTAGGGGCAGTTTCAACCCTAATTAAATTCATATATTTAATTCTCGACTTCGAAAAATGTTGAGAAATGTTATTGTAGAACGCTGGTCAAATTCTTTCACGAACCAGCATTTCCCTAGCCTTGAAACGCTAGGAGAAAAAAGAACCAATTCTACACGCGCACACACACGACAACAACTACAGTAATGAAAAATACAACTGAACCAAAGACAAATATTACAGACTTAAAAGTGAATGCTGTCAACTTCATGGATACTGCAACCACGACCGTTAACAGCCCTGTCACCACCACCACCACCACCACCAAGACTACGACTGCTACCACCACCACCAACACCAGCAACAACAGCGATACCGTCGTAAAGCCGTCAACCTATACGAAAGAAAAAAACCATCACTATCACTAAAACTTAACCTATTGCAAAAACAGACACCCTTGCCACCAACACTACCACCAAAACAAATCCAATTTCGCAGAAACATTGAAGTAAAAAAAAGACCGTTCTACATTTCCCACCAGAACAAATAAAACAAACAAAAGCCCTCTTAACTCAAGAGGGCTCAAATCTAAACCTAAACATTTCTCAAAACATCATAGAGACCACACAAAAGAGAACAATAGTGTACAAAATTATAAACGAAAAACACGCAGACCAGAATAAGCACCCCAAGAACTCATAGAAAAATGTTTGCGCTCGATATGGGCTTTTAAGAACTATGTAAACTGGTGGAACAAATATGCCACAATACAGGTTCGCTTCGACAGCGAAGAAAAAGCAAAAGAGCTGTCGACACTCACCCTACAGTCGGAGAAACTGATTTTAATTCCGACCTACCTTGGTCAACGTGTGACCAAAGTTTCGATCAAGAATGTCCCTCCTGAGGTAGAGTCACAATGGCTTTTATCCGCCATTTGCTACCACATGGAGGAGAACATCAACATCCTCGAGTTTGCTACTTTGCAGCAACAGAACTGGTCGGGAAAAACGATTCAGTTATTGTTGCAAATTAATCAAGACCAAATTAATAGCATCCCACACCAAATTGAGCTGCCAGACGGCCATAATCTCTACGTAGTCGTAGAAGGTTGGAGGCCTCGCTGTTACTTGTGTGGCAGCGAAGAGCACCTCAGAACTGACTGTCCAACAACAAAAGAGCAAAAATCAACAAAAACAAGAGCAAGAGCAACAACCACAACAAGGAAAAAGTACAAGAAAAAAGAACCCTTACTACCCACACCACCATCAACACAGAGAACAACCAAAGGGAATAAAAAAAAAACACACACACCAACCAAAACCGCCAACACCAACAAATGAATATACAACAGCATCTGAAAAAACATCAACTACAACAGCAAGAACTAAAGAAACAGTAAAACCAAAAGACAATACAAAACTGATTCCCTTTCCCCCACATCACATACACCACAACCAGAGAGTCAACAACCAACAACAACGAAAACAAGAACACAAACAAACACAGATGCATACGACATGCCCCTACCCTCTTCCGATTCCTCAGAAATTTCGTCGGAAGACGAAAGCAATGAGGAATGGCAAATAGCCAGAAAAGGAAGGAGGAAAAGGAGCAAAAAACGAAGCAAATCCAATGCAAACGCGAACAAAGCAGGGAGATATACATCTCCCGAAGACATTTCGAAGCCTACCACAAACAACATCAACACCACAAAAATACATACAGGAAATATGTTCACAGCAATAGACACTACAAACATAGATTTGATGAAACACATCAACGCAAAAACAAACATTACAGAAAACGACATTAAAACGAGCAACCGCCCATACAAAACACCACCAGAACACATCAAAATTTACCACATTTCACCAACATTGCACCACACACTAAAATCCCTCTACCCCAATGCGGCAGGGGAATGTCAAAAATATTTATGTAAAAAACTGTATAGTAGCCTCCTTGGTGAAAAATCAAAGGAGGAAACTAAACTTTCGAACGGTAAGTAACTTTCTGTTCCTTTCGTTTGTGTTTTAAAGCACACAACTCAATAGAACCCTGGTCAAGATTGGTTGTGTGAATGCGCGTGGCTTGGGGTCCCCTTGGAAACAAGGGTACCTCTTAAATGATATAAAGTCACATGATTTGAGAATCATAGCCATAAGTGAGACTCCATGAGCCCCAAAGTCCATGTTTGGCGGACAGGTTAACATTTATTTTTCTCCGTCTGCCGAGGATGGGTGGTAGTGGCACGGTGGTAATTTTTCGCAAGAGTATGAATCTCGAAGTAAAGACGATATTCATAGACCCGGCGGGTAGACTGGTTGTTCCTGAATGTCGACGGCAGCGATGGGTGCGCTTTTCGATACCTAGCAGTCTATGTACCACCTTTAACTGGTCGGCCGGATTTCTTTCGACGTCTAGAAGTATTCCTGGGAACGTCTCGTCCTTTACTTTTAGTGGGGGATTGGAATGCTACCTTGGACACGCATATAGACTACGTGAGGAGAGACAGTAATAGAAGGAGATGCAAATGCCCCAGAGACCAGCTCAGACGTTTTCAACTGTCTGACAGGTACCGACTCGACCTCCCAAATGTGCCAACGTGGACATGGAGCAACCGCATTGGGTCGTCGAGATCGTATCTAGGTAGGATACTATGTAGGACAGTAGATAGGGATATCTTAGGATGTCCACAATTCCACACAGTCAGCCAAACGGATCACAAACTCGTGACGTGTACGCTAGACTTTCCCGTCGAGACAGGTTTTCAGAGACCGAATTAGCACGTTAGTAAAGAGGGCTTTGACGGGAGCCATCATCAACAACAAATGGTGGTTTGCCCTCAAGAAAGCAGTAAAAGCGGAAGCAGTTAGATATAGCAAGGCACTAGCCGTAGATAGAAACAGAGTAGAGGGTGAGCTAATGAAGAAGTTAGAAGAGGCAATAAGAAGCGGCATCAC
>NC_068986.1:48114340-48115924 GCF_001194135.2 Octopus bimaculoides
ATATATACGATGGGCCTCTTTCAGTTTCCGTCTACCAAATCCACTCACAAGGATTTGGTCGGCCCAAGGCTATAGTAAAAGACACTTGCCCAAGGTGCCACGCAGTGGGAATGAACCCAGAACCATGTGGCTGGTAAGCAAGCTACTTACCACACAAAAAAAATCTATGCTGTAAAGGTGTGGTTTGAGGGAGATCTGGCTGTTATTTAGGAGGTTCTCCAGTTTGCTGAACCCTTCATCAAAGATGTAGACATAAAGTGTTTTAAATGTGCTAACATTGTAATATAACAGGATCCATTGCTATTGTTTATGCCCAGGTCAGCACCGATTGAGCAGACATGATCAGAAGCATTCCAAAATTGATCTTTTACTTGTTTCAGACTGCAGCCATACTGGGACACCGCCTTGAAAAAGTTTAGTCGAATGAATCGACCCCCAGCACATTTTCTTAATACTGAAAAAAAAAAAAAAAAAATCAGCCAGCTAGTACAAAAAAGTAAATGTTGAAGTGAACCCTAGGTACCTGCTTCGTCAAAAATTATACAATGATACTCCCGTGCAGTATGGGAAAAGAGAAGCTTGATATTTCGAGACTACTCCGTCAGAAAGAAATTTCGCTTCAGCTGAGGCTTTGGTAGTGCCGGAAAAATATATAAGATCACGGTAATTCTAAACATACAGAACGATTGTAGATAATATATTAAACATATTTGTTGCTTGTAATTGAGCCCTTCGATCCCTACAGAGTATCAACCTTCCACAACATTTCATCACAGTTATCCTTCTGGGTTCTGTCTTCTGTCTCAAGTCTTGATGATTTTGAATTGTCATCGATGATCCTGTAATTTTGTTTTTCATAGTTAGAGGTATTGTTTCTATGCTAATCTATTTTTATCTCTGGGAAGAGATGGCCCATATTAGTCTGGCTTCTATCTTTTGGCCTGTCCAGCATAGGTGGTTCTACCAGGAGTTTGTGCTCTGCTAGCATAGCTCTCAAGGTCATTGGGATATAAAAGCCACCACACCGCAATAAGGGCTGGACCTTGTGACGGATTAAATATATAATAAATCACTTTTCTTTGGACGCAAGTGATAAGGGTCAGTGAGTATTAATAAGCGTATATGTCGGGAGCAATAGTGAATAGAACTGTGCGAGAGTGTAAGGAGAGACCAATGATCACAAGATTAAAGCTACAGCATGCAATCTTTCGACATTGCACCACTCAAATGAGTGAAACTAGTAAAAGAAAAAAATACAAACGCATGCACACAAACATAACCACGCGTGCGTGCATACGCACATATATTATTGTCAGTTATTGTCAAACTATTCCATCGGAGAGAAAATAACTCAGCAGCTCTCTATAGATTGCTTGCAGACTGCCAAAAGGCTATGTGATAGCTTCAATTGTTAGATATGTTTTTAACTTTTAGGTAAGAGAGAAAGCAGTGCCCATGTCCATTTAGAGGGCTTCCGAGAATGCTTCTGGGAATGCTTGAAACAGCGGACTTCACTAAAAGGATCCAAGAAGCCAGGTGGTACTGTTAAACCGAGAGACAGATCAACACGCATATATAATTATA
>NC_068986.1:48116362-48119577 GCF_001194135.2 Octopus bimaculoides
ATTTCTTTATTCATATTTATGCAAATTCATTTTGATATCTAACAATGGTTTTGAGACCTGGTAAGTTTAATTAATCAGTTTAATTATTTAACTAAAGGGGCTTTTTTTCAAACTTTATTTGTGATGTTCTCTCCAGATTCTTTGATTTATAAAGAGATTTTAATTCAGATTTCTCTTGAGAATCGGTCATAACATTTTGAATAGAATTCGGACCCGATTACTGAAAAAACTAAAAGACAGTTTCAGTTTGATGGCCCCAGAAAAATATTTTGCCTAGGCTGCTCGCATGGCCAAGGGTATAGATTAAAATATTGCCAATTTCGAATGCTTAAGTCGCTGCTGTTGTTGTTTAACCTCAGGTCAGCATTGAAATAGCAGAACTTATGATCAAAGATGTTCAATTGGAGATCACTAATTATTTTTTACGACTCCATTATCCTGGACACACGCAGCATAACATTTTTAAAGGAGTGATTAGAAGATATAGTCGTTATTTCAAATATGTCGAGCGACCACGGAGAAGCTTCTTTTATGTTGTTTAAACAGAAGATACTTGTGTCAGCATTTCTTCCTTCTAATACTGTGTAGCGTTCTTCCTTCTAATACTGTGTAGCAACAGGCAATACAACATAAAATGAAAACAGGCTGGCGGTGAAGCAGTCCAACACCATTATGCAACCGTTACTTACGAATCCCATAGTAGGCAAACTTTCTCGAATGTACTGTCTTTTATTTTATTTGTTCTCAGATATTGATTGAAGAGAAAAATATCTTGATTCATCTAACATATAATATGTTGACAGAAATCGAGATACTTTACGTTGTACTGTTGTTTTCTTGTCAATTTGCTAACACCCCACCTACACGATAGAAGGATGTTTCTAGAAAGAATCCAATTACAAATTGCTGATTCTTTCAAAGATCTAACACTTTATGGATATATTTCTCCCGTTTCGTTAACTGAAATTCTTTGATGAAAGAAAAGAAAAAGAGCGATTGCTTGTTTCCTGTTTTCAGAGGATACTTTTGTGAGCCTTCTTTTCACATCTTAGACCCGAACCCATTTTTCTTTTTGCTCCTATTACTTTTGTTTACCCAAGATAAATCTCAATCAAGCAAGCAGGCATATAAACTAAGGCATTCAAGTCACTCCATGTTATTTTTATTATCTCAATATATTCTCCTTTTCTTAAAGACATCAATTTATGAATCACAAGAAATTTGACTACTATATCTAGTATTTCAAACGGCTCTGTAGAATCTATTGATTAACTTCTCTCATTTTGATGAACTATTCTATGTATAGTGGTTAATGAAATATGTAATTTTTTTCGATAAGTCCTTGTGACTGAAAACGATGTTAAAATGCTCGCTTCGCAAATAAGTAGTTCAATCTCCAAATGCGGAACTTTTAGCAAGTGTTTTCTACCATATGTCTGCTGGGACCACGAGGTGATCAGTATTACAGGAAATTATACGTGCCACTCCTTAACGTGAAGTTACACATGTAACAGTAGTTGCGATCTAACCAAAGTTTGTGTTGTTTTAATCTTTAGTCAGGCGAATAAGGGCAGAGCTCTTGTTAAGATTGCCTCAGGTTCATTCAAACTTTGAGAGTAAATTGGATAGACAGAAATTGTGGAAATGCATGGCATGGACTGTAGTAATTTTTGAGTGATAAAATTAATTCATCGCCATCACCTGGTTATTGGTTGTCTTCAGTGGTCAGTTCTCTCACCAGCAAGCATGTGGGCCCAAGCCTCTGTCGGACCTCAAGATAACTTCTCTTCTCATTCCCATCACCATTTCCACCAGTTCTCACCAGTCTTGGAATTCTTAAAAAAAAATAAACGAAAAAAGAAGGTAAATCAAAAGTTACCAGTCTGACTCTTCATATTCTGACTAAGCTAAGATATAAGTTTATTTTCTTTAGTGAGAACCATTAAAAGTACACGAGATAAAATACCTTAGTTTACTAAATTACATAAAACGATAAAATATACTTAATTAAAACCGTAACAAAAAAAAAAAATGAAGTTTGCATGTAAAATTTAACAATATTTGAAACTAAACAAAGACAGCTGGGGTTAAATGCAATAGAAATAGCAATAAATTTCAAAAAAGATCGAAAACAAAACAAAACTATGTAACAAAATGCTAATTCAAAACCTAAAATGTAACAAAATGCTAATTCAAAACCTGAAAAACCTAAAAAATCATGTGATAATATTAATTGGAGTAGACAATAGAAACACCAAAACCAAAACTAAAACAATACAGAAAAGCATTTCTTCACCTATTTTACATTATATTTGATTAGAGTTCTGAAGTAATTCATTGATATGCATAGATGCATAATATAAGCAACCTTTCCTTCCGATCTCGTCATCTTTCTCCCTCCCTCTTTTCTCTTTCCCTTCCTGACAGTCTGTCTATCTATCAATCTGTCTATCTGCCAGTTCTCCCAATCTTTGCCACCTTCTAATTCTGTAATTAGGCTTAAATGTGTACGTACGTATGTGTGCATGTATTTATATGTTTGTATGTATGTGCGTGTGTATGTATGCATGTATGCGTGTATATATGTGTGTATGTGTGCATATATTTATGTATATATATGCATGTATGTATATATCTATATATATATGTATATATGTATGCATGTATATATATATATATATATATATACATGCATACATATATACATATATATATATATATAGATATACATACATGCATATATATACATAAATATATGCACACATACACACACACACACACACACATCATATAAATAGTGGATGTCAACATAAAGCTGAAGATCAGTGAAAAGGAGATTACCTACGCTGAACTATTGAGAAATCTGCAGTTACTCTATTTAAATTACAAGTTCAGGTTTATACCTGTAATTATTGGGGCCCTGGGATATGTAACACACTGCCTAAATATCAATCATGAGAAATTAGGCTTCTCAAAACTAGAAAGGAGAAAGCTAATTCGAAGACTATAGATTCGATCCATCACTGGAACTGTAAAAATCTGTAAAACATTCCAGAAGTTTATCATTTAAATAAATATGAGTATGTTTAGATATGCAACTATATGCATAAGAATACATACATAAAACAAAACATACAAATCTGCTTACATGCGTACATACATACATACATACATACATACATACATACATACATACATGCGAATGATCACTCTTA
>NC_068986.1:48119587-48122747 GCF_001194135.2 Octopus bimaculoides
ACTGATGTTGATGTTGATAACATTTTCGGACAACAAATGATGTACGTGATATCTTCTGTGTTAATTTCACAAAATCTGCATCGGTTGTCACATTTTACGGCTTTTCTAGCATCTCTATCCCTTTTGTGCATCAGGTATTTGGTTGATATTTCCTATTCCTGGATTACAAACGCATACCTTTCGAAGTGGGCGGTAGTAATACGGCTATTCGTCCATGATAAACTGCTTTGATGATCGATGTTACTATCATCACGGAGCTTTCTACTAACATATCCATGCATAATCTTCTGCTCATACAGGCTCATCCTTTCATATGATGACTCACCGCGATAGAGTCGTGCGACTTCCTTGAGCATGTATTCTAGGTTATCAGACAAAGAGTGTTGCTCAAGGAGCTGCCTTCCAAGTCTTATGATGTTATAAGCCTCATGTATGCAAACTTGGTCAAGGGATGCACTTTGGTTAAATTCCTTCTCTTCACTCCAGATTTTCTTCCAGAAGGAGTCTATATTTTCTCGTGAAGGAGCTTCCGTGATGTTTACTGCTCCTCCTCTCATGTCTCTGTATACTGCTGCCTGGTTGCGGTTAAATTTTTTGTTTATTGTTCTTCTCTCGGTTATTCTCTTCTGATGTCGGATTTTTTCAATGACAGCTTTTAGCTCCTGTTTGAGGGTAATCAGTTTGCAAGTGAGTGTCCTCTTTTTGCTGTCTCCAAACATCATTTCTATCTCTTTCTTTACTTTCTGTTGGTGGGACGTATAGTGATTTGCTTGTTTTACATGCAGTAAGCATCATCGCATGACTGATAGTCTTCCGTAAACCATTTATCTTTTTCTCTGTCTTCAAAACCCATGATGGTACTTTCTTTATTATTTTGGTTTTGTTTACTTTTTCAATATCATTCATGTAGTTTTACAGTAGTAGCCTGCGCATATAGACAGGCGTTAATCTGCCAGTATGTGGGTTCATCACACTGTTGTAAATACTCATCACCAGTTTCCTTAACAGCTTTTAATACGGTATCTGTTTTTTGTTTTTTTTACTTACTTTGGTAGAGAATACTCTCTCTTCGAGAGAGTCCTTCAAACCCAAAGTTATTTTGTCATGGAAAATTTCAGTAAGAGCACATTTCACCGGCATATAATCCTGACTACCACTACTACTACAATAATCGTTGCGGTTGTGCTTGCTATTTACCATTGTCGTAGTAGGGGAACAGTGGTCAGTTGCTTGAGTCGGTAATGTAGTTTGGCTGGCAAGCACTATGGAATCTGCTGGAATGTCACTAGCTGCGAAACAACGTGGTAGTCTTATATCATTCACGTTTTCGTTTTTGTCTGTCTGTCTGTCAGTGTGTATGTATGTATGTATGTATGCTTGTATGTATTTTCTGTTTTATTTTCACAATTTCTTACCATCAAAGTGCTGATGTTAAACCTAGAAACGATCCTATTTCATTAAAATTCTGACATTAATTAGGCGGTAATGCATGCATGTATGTTTGTTCTTATGTAGGAATTTTATTCGATAATATTCTTGAAGCCGAAGTTTCTGGTCTCAGTAAATTGTTTTTTTTTTCCAGCTTCTAGCATCAGTAATGTGCTCTTTTATTGTGTCGTTGATTGGTTCAAATTTTGGTCTCAACACCAGTACAATAAACATATTGTAGGCTACTGATATATTCCATGCAAAGAGTTCTAAAAACCTTGCTTCTGTTTTTTTTTTCACTGCCATCGGAGTGCAGTGCGAAGCGCTTCTCACGAACGCAGATTCGTGAGATGGTTGTAATCTGCAAACAAATTTGAGTAGGAACCAGAAAAAGAAGAATGTACACGTAATGCTCATGCGTACACTGAATTCGTAAAACGGAAGAGAATAATAAAAACGCAATGCCCATGTTAAAATAAAACGGAAGGAAAGAATAAAAACTCAATGTCAAACAAGTTATATAATCGTATGCATGCCACGTCTGACACCACTATGACGTAGTTTAGCTGCAAATTTCTTGTTTTAAATTCGGTTATTTCCCTTGTTGTGAAGGCGCATAACTTAATAGTTAGAGGTATTCGGCTCCCGATAGTTCGGTAATGAGATCAATTCTCGTTAGCGCGCTGTGTCCTTGAAGAAGAGGCTTTTTTTTTTAGGTTGCTCCAGTCGACTCAACTGGTAAAAATGAGCTGTACTTGTAATACAAATGGCCAGCCTTGTCACATACTATATTACGCTGAATATCCCCGAGAACTGCAATAAGTTTACGCGTGTCTGTGGATGGCTCAGCCACTTGCACGCTAATTTTATGAGCAGGCCGTTCCGTTCATCGGATCAACTGGAACACTTGTCATCGTAACCGACAACGAGTACCTGTAATTTCCCTAGTTAAGCATTCCTTATTGCAAGATCTATTATATAGTATATTTTCATGCAATGCTACCAGTTGCAATTCATATCATATATCGACGTTTCCCTATTGGTAGAGATATTGGTGACCGGCCTATAGTTTTCCGCACTTTACAATCAGCAGAAATATTTCTCCTGGTCAAATTCAAACCTCTGTATCCTTTGATAATGTCGTAACCACTTCAATGCTCTTCTTCATATTTACTCATATTCTTGGAATATACTTTCTGGTTATCTACAGAAGTAATCAGAATATATATGCCAAGGTTGGTGTTTCTATCTTCCAGTGATTCAGTCTGGTGTATATGTATGCATGCTTGTATGTTTGCGTTTATATTTATATGTATGTATGCATGTATGCATGTATGCATGTATGTATGTATGTATGTATGTATGTATGTACGTGTGTATGTATGTAGGTTTTCTTTTTCTTTTTGGTTTATGACTATGACTGGCTACATGCTTGATAGCAAGGTTTGTGCAAGAAAGCACCATGTTTTGTTTATCATCCTTTAAATCTTAGAAAGGTCTTGCAGAATTTTAGTGACCCAGATATCGCGATCATTGATAGCGTATAAATAATAACTATGAAACTGAAAGTGTCTCTTTAGTTCTGGATATGTATGTATGTATGTATGTATGTATATATGTATGTATGTATGTATGTATGTATGTATGTGTGTGTGTGTGTGTATGTATGTATGTATGTATGCATGTATGTATGTGTGTGTGTATGTATCTATGTATACTCTTTTACTGGTTT
>NC_068986.1:48122839-48123981 GCF_001194135.2 Octopus bimaculoides
TGTGTGTGTGTGTATGTATCTATGTATACTCTTTTACTTGTTTCAGTCATTTGACAGCGGCCATGCTGGAGCACCGCCTTTAGTCGAGCAAATCGACCCCAGGACTTATTCTTTGTAAGCCTAGTATTTATTCTATCGGTACCTTTTGCCGAACCGCTAAGTTACGGGGACGTAAACATACCAGCATCGGTTGTCAAGTGATGTTGGGGGAACAAACACAGACACACAAACACACACACACACACATATATATATGCATATATACGACGGGATTCTTTCAGTTTCCGTCTACCAAATCCACTCACAAGGCTTTGGTCGGCCCGAGGCTATAGTAGTAGACACTTGCCGAAGGTGCCACGCAGTGGGACTGAACCCGGAACCATGTGATTGATAAGCAAACTACTTACCACACAGCCACTCATGTATGTGCGCATGTATGTGTGCATGTATTTGTGCATGTATGTATGTATGTATGTGTGCATGTATGTGTGCATGTATGTATGTGTGTATGTACGTATGTGGCGAAAGGATGACTAAGTAGTCAAAAAAATTGATTTCACAATCACGAGGTCTCTGATCTGAGACCTAAAATTATAAATCAAGCTTTATAATCTCTTGACAAGCATCTAGAACAAATGCCATTTATTACAACTTCGGGTGGGCCCTAAACTTGTAATTAAAATATAAATAGATGGAGACTGTGCCGAAACTTGTGAGATGGCTAATACCAACAATAACAACAACAACAACAACGATAGCAGTACTAACATCTACATCTTCATCATGTAAAAATCATGAAAAGAAACGTCGGTGTGATCGGTCTGTTTGCTAGATATTCTCGGAAAATCTCCCTCCAGTCACACCTTATTGTCATAAAAAGATACATATTGTCAACTGAGATATATTTTACTTGAAAAGAAAAGATAGGATAGTCCTAGTTGGAATACTTTGATCTGAGGTCTGCTCAATCAAGGCTGCCATGGGGGTGGGTTTAAATGGCAGCAGCATCAATTATAATAACAATAACAACAACAAGAACAAAAACAACAGCAACAATAAAGACAGTATCAACAAACAGTAACGAGACAATTCATCGTTTTGAACACTGAAGACATCGTTTCTACCAGAACTGAAATTGTTGC
>NC_068986.1:48126402-48127059 GCF_001194135.2 Octopus bimaculoides
TATATATACATATATATGGTTACATATAAATATATATATATAGAGAGAAAGGCATATACATGTGTGTGTATATACATGTACCAGCTTATACATGCATATATATATGTACATATATGCATATATATAGATATATCTATATCTATATATACATACACACATGTCTATATATCTTTCATTTTTTACTTGTTGCAGTTATTGTGATGAGGCCATGCTGGGGCAACGCTTTGTACCCATTTGTGTGTGTGTGTGTGTGTGTATGCATGTGTGTATATATATATATGTATGCATGTATCTATCTACCCTTTATATATATGTATATATATATATATATATATAGCACTGCTTTCTACACCCTTCTGTTATCTCGCTTTCTAATTATTTCTGTCTCCCACATCCTAGCAATTTCACTTCCTAAATGCCTATTGTCTTTGTCTTTTCTCTCTCTCTCTCTCTCTCTCTCTCTCTCTCTCTCTCTCTCCCCCTCTCTCTTTCACACACACACACACACACACACACACACACATGCACACGCGCACTCTGTTTTTTACCTTCTGTTTCTCTCTCTGTGTACTTGCATCTTCCTCAAATCATTTGTGTTATTCTTTTCTATGAGCTATGTGTAACAATGAGACACTTGAACATTCATACAGTCACATG
>NC_068986.1:48128947-48129753 GCF_001194135.2 Octopus bimaculoides
CAGTTTAATGTCATACCCAGGACATTATAGTACTGCTTAAAGCAACACTTACTAAATCGACCGTCCTCCGTCTTACCAGTTGCTCGAAAGAACGTCAAATACAACCAACCCTTACGCTCACCAACTCGAACATATTACACATACAAAAGCCCAAATTACACGAATTTGGATAGAGCTTCTTCACAACATACGCAGCATACGTGGAAGATCTACCACAGAAGACAAAACGGCGAACAAGCTTGCTTAGAACAATCACATGCACTTTAACGTTGGGCCAACTGAAAATTTCTGTTTTTTTTTTGTTTTGTTTCGTTGCTCTCGTGGATTCCCATGACTCTCTGTCGCCATCTGATTCAATTATAATGAATTTGAATTTGAATTCGGAGCTTGAATCGTAAGATTCACTGTTTTCAATTAGAGTTGGTTATTATTGCTGCTTGTACAAATAATGTAATATGCCATGATAGGCTATACTAGTTCCATCAGGATTCTAATCTGTTCACTAAAAATCCTCAATAAGCTACAAAGAACAGAAATCAGTACCCAACGCACCACAACAGTTGAATACTGATCGAATCCGCAGAGTACCTAAACAACATAACAAATACATTAAATTCGAATGACCGCCTAAACAGCCTTTTGCTGGTGCATGCTTCAAATCCCTACCATGATTTCTGTCATTGTATGGTAACTCAGTTCCAAACAGCCTTATGCATATACACCACTTTCTGGTACTATTACAATAACATCTTAAACTCTCTCTCTCTCTCTCTCTCTCTCTCTCTCTCTCTCTCTCTCTCTCTCTC
>NC_068986.1:48129763-48131232 GCF_001194135.2 Octopus bimaculoides
TTACAATAACATCTTAAACTCTCTCTCTCTCTCTCTCTCTCTCTCTCTCTCACACACACACGCACTCACTCACTCACTCACTCAATTTACACACACATACACACATACTCAAGAAGAAGAAGAAGAAGATAAATAGATAGATAGATAGATAGAGACAAAGAGAAAGAAAGACAGGTGGCGGAGTTGATTACAAGACCGACAGCTTTACTGTCCCCAAATACTAACAACAAGTGTAGGCAAACAGCAAGCTGTCGGGCTCAAGTCGGGCTCACCTTGTTCTCTTTCATTGTTGTCGTCAACAGAATCTGGTGACGTACAGAAATAAGATATAGGGTGGAGACAGTGCGATATGTCCAAACGATTTCAGTGCACTTTTTATGAATCATCAATTCGTGTCTGAGTGTGCAGTATGGCCTCCAGATAGACAGTGACATGGTAGGAATGAGAAAATGGATCAAATGGGTTGTGTGCCTCGTCGATCGGATAACTATGCGAGTGCTATAGGATTGCTCTAGCATACTGAATTATCGGTTGAAAGTGGTGATGGCGGTGATTTACGCTAGTGCTCCGCAACCGGCATGCTGCGTCACACTGGTGTGCCACGAGACAATGCTAGGTGTGCAGCAGCGTAACCTGAATAAATTTTTTCCTATACTTTCAGTTATATTTTTAGTTCAGGTGTGACGCCGAAATTTGAAAAGAATATAAGTGTACCGCAAGTGAGAGAAGGTTGCAGAGCACTGGTTTACACCACTAGCACTACGGGTGACAGCAGTACCATAACCACCACCACCAGCAGCACTACTATTACCACCACTATCAGCGCCGCCGCCGCCGCCACCAGAACCACCACCAGCACCACCATCACCACCACCGCTAGCAACAATAACAACAACAACAGCTATATCCCATTTTCCCACAGTGAGTTCTTTTGCAGATTTAATTCCTTCTGCTGATATCATATGGCTTAAAATGTGATGCCTGTAGTCTTTTGTAGTCTTGGGTGTCGGCAGCGACAACAATGGTAACAATAGGAATGTTTGCTGGTGCATTGACGTCATAAAACTGGTCACAGACAAACATTATCAGTAATAAATCTCTGGTGCGTTTTCAGTGTTATGGTTATTATATCTACAAAGGAATAAAACAGGCGGTTCAGTTAAACACTTCATTAGAACATCATAAATTACGTAGTCTTTACACGTGTTTCACTAGCGTATACTAGTATATTGTGGAACAATCGTTATAAAGACGATTGCATAATCACTTCAGAACGCCAGATCTTCACAAGAAAATAATAATTTAATCAACTGTTCATTACCAACCGCAGTTGGTAAGCAAACCTAAATGAAAACTATTATGGTGTCTCATTCGAAATAGTCATGTTTCCCTTTATATGTATGTATGTATCTCTCTCTCTCTCTCTCTCTCTATATATATATATATATATATATATATATATATATATA
>NC_068986.1:48133642-48136664 GCF_001194135.2 Octopus bimaculoides
ATAGTATAGATAAGTATATATATATATATATATATATATATATACAAACATATATACACACACATATACACACTAACTCGCAATCATACAAACACATAAAAAGGAGCACTCCGTCTGTTACGACGACGAGGATCCCAGCTGATACGATCAACGGAACATCCTGCTCATGAAATTAACGTTCAAGTGACTGAGCAATCCACAGACAAATGTACGTACACACATGTATGTATGTATGTATGTATGTATGTATGTTTGTGTGTGTGTGTTTGCGCGCGTGTATACAGACAGGCATAGCTGTTATGCTTAGAAGCTCGCTTTGCAACCACATGGTTTCGGGTTCAGTCCCACTTCACGACACCTTGGGCAAGTGTCTTCAAATATAACCTCGGGAAGACCAATACCTTGCGAGTGAATATACTTGACGGAAACTATGTGGAAGCCCGTCGTGTATATGCGTGTATATATATATATATATATATATATACTCATGTAAATAAGTGTGTGAGTGTGTGAGTGCGTGTGTGCGTGCGCATGCGTGTTTGTGTCTACTTTGTCTTTGACACCACTTGTCAATTGGTGTTTATGACAAAACAGATCGATAGAATAAGTACCAGCCTTAAAAGAAGCACCGGGGTCGATTTGGTAAACTGAAACCTTTCAAGGCGTTACCTCAGCATGACTGCAGCTCAGTAATTGTGAAAGGTAATAGATACAGTACAACATTGTCAAAAAGAAACAAAAAAAATCCCACAATTGACGTACGAACAATGTCTCAATCGCATTTACTGATAATGCGTTATATATGCAAATTAGACTAAACAGTTTACTTAAGTCCTTATTTGTAAAAGATTCACAAGCAGTCTCGCTGTGGCCACTTAAAGAGGTCACGGATAAAACTCTATCCCAAAACTGAAGATGTTTCGCCTGGGTCCCTTGTTTTTCATCTACGAATATATTGCTATAAATGCAAGGTGTTTACGTCCATCTTTTACACACAGATTTATTCCGTAACACAATGTAGCATTCAAGGAAAATAATGTTAACATTCTTCTTCGTCCTCTTCCTTCTTCTACTCCTCTTCCTCTTCCTTCCCCTCTTAATCGTCATTATCATCATCATCTTTATCATCTTCATCACCATCATCATCATCATCTTCATCATTAGTATCAAACTCCCTCTTACGCCACCAACTGTATTATGGTACTCAATCTATTCCAACTTTATCCGTCGTTCAGTTTGAGTACCGCCACCTGCCCTCCTTAAGCTCCTTTAACGGTGCCCATTCCTACCAACCAATTTTGGAGGCCTTGAAACAAGAGTTATGGCAGTTCTTTTGACTAGTTCAAGTAAAAACAACAGCAAAATTTAATGTAACACTGCCACGAACATTTGTTCACTATTATACGAGGAGATGCTGAAAAATTCCCAAAAAGGTATTGCGAAAGGCCTGGTTGGAAGCCCAACATCCCAAGTTCTTTTACAGGGCTTGGAAAAACTGAAGGAGCGCTAGAAGAAATGCGTGAATATGAGAGGGGAATATGTTCAATATAATCATAATTAACTGATCCTCCTGTATTTTCTTTTACCCAATGCCAGGAACTTTTCAGCACCCCAACGTACTCTGGTCTTCTAACAACAGTCACTACCACTGCTGTCAATGCCCTTATCACCAAGGACGATAACAACAACACCATTACTATAGTCATCGAAACCAGTAAGAACAATAATAATAACAACAGCAAGAATACTACTAACAATAACACTGATAACACTAGTAATAATAAAACTGCTGCTGCTACGAATACTGGTAACACCAATAACAATAGCAACAATCATATCAACAAGGGAGCCAGGATGAAGATTTATGTTTTGTATCAAAGTTTATCAGTGATCTATGCGAGTGATGTGCGTATCCATGTGTGTGTATATGCATATATATGTATACAGGAGACATTGTTTTGGTGAGAAATAGGCTAGAACACGTGTACTTCGTAAGGACGAGGAGAAATGTGGGGGTAAGTTTGTGACTGAAAAGTTTCAACCTGTAGTGCATGTGTGTGAGTGTGTGCGTGTATGTGTGTGTATGCGTGTATAGTATGTGTATGCGTGTATGTTATGCATATATGTATATAGATATGCGTTATATATATATATATATATATATATATATATATATACATACATATATATACACATATTTATATACAGACACACGCACACACACATACACACACACACACACACACATATATGTGTGTGTAGATACATACACACATACACACATATTTGCATACACGTGCCAGTCAATTATACATGCTAATTCGTGCAAACGGAATTGTTCTAATGAGCTCTTTTGAAATATTAATGGATTTCGGACCTTAAGACAATCAGCTACGAAATAGAAATGAAACAGTATTGAAAAAAAGAAAACAAAACATTTTGGCCTCGGGATGAAAGGCAAAGTCGACACTGGCGGAATTTGACCTCAAAACGTAAAGATAGACAAAATGTTGCTAATTATTTCGCCCGGAATGCTAATGATTCCGCCCGCACACTGCCTTATAAATAGCAAGTGTTAAGGTTATATCACTGGCTTTTAATGGTCAAGGGTGACATGTAGCAAGGCTCCAGCTAGCCTTTGTACTTTAGTCCAGTGGTATGTCGAAAAAGAAAATTGTGTAGGCGCAATGGCCCAGTGGTTAAGACAGCGGACTTGCGGTCATAGGATCGCGGTTTCGATTCCCACACAGGGCGTTGTGAGTGTTTATTGAACAAAAACACCGGATCTTGTTCAATACGGGGGCACCAGTATTTTCTTAACGAAACACTTTGAAACTTGGGACACTGGTAGAATGTGTCATATAAAACATCTTTTTCTCTTAGTCTTCTTAACAAAAAAACGTACATCGCAAGTTATTTCATGTTAAAGTTGTCGTATTTCTGTAATTTCAACCAATGACTGACGTCCATTCAACCGAATACATTAAGTGCTGACTACGTAAACAAACGATTCTCAAACGAT
>NC_068986.1:48137093-48142401 GCF_001194135.2 Octopus bimaculoides
CAAAATAGATAAGTATACGAAGTTTGAAAGTCTTTCGGTACCAAAAACACTACATAAAACATTAATGAAAACTGGTGCCCCCGTTTCGAACAAGATCCCAAACACCTAAAGCTCCATGAGGCTCCGGCAAAGATGGTGGCGAACCCTGCTGTACTCTTTCACCACAACATTTCTCTCACTCTTACTTCCTGTTTCTGTTGTGCCTGCAATTCAAAGGGTCAGCCTTGTCACACTGTGTCACGCTGAATATCCCCAAGAACTACGTTAAGGGTACACGTGTCTGTGGAGTGCTCAGCCACTTGCACGTTGAATAAGATTGTTTAAGGATGTTGAACGAAACACCCATGTTTCCATGGGGGAAATGTTCAAACCCTAAAGAATTCCTCTCAACACATGGCTATAATGTTCCTCCACTATTTCTGCTCATGATCAGCGATGCACATACTATCAGCTATCAAGGACATGCATAACTGGTTAAGGTCAAACAACTAACAAGCAAATATGTGGTATTGAGCAGAATATTTGCTGTAGCCATCTTTTATACCAAAACAAAACATGTACATTATAACACTTCCAATCAGTTAAGATCAGCAGCCATGAGAGCCAGTGCCTGGTACTGCACCAGGGCATTTATTATTATTATTATTATTATTATTATTATTATTATTATTATTATTATTGAGTGAGAGAGCAGTGCATGCCATCAAAGTGACACTGGGGTAAAATATACCCATCATGACTACTCGTCTGATAAGGGTACACTAGGTACATGCATCACAATCATATGTGCATGACATGGTGATTTTATATCAAGATAAACAACGCATGACCTCGCAGGTGGGGCCCAGTTAGAATTTTCTTCAGGTCGAGAAGCCCATCCCGCTCAAAAGGTCTCTGAATAAGGGTTGTTTCAGGATGTTGAGCAAAGTACCCATGTTTCCAAAGCTGAATTATTCAAACCCCAAAGAATTCCTCTCAACACATGGCTATGATGCTCCCCCACTACTTCTGCTCATGATCAGAGATGCACATACCGTCAGCCACTAAGGGACATTCTCAACTGGTTAAGGTCAAACAAATGACAAGCAAATCTGTGGCATTGAGCAGAATATTTGCTGTAGCCATCTTTTATACCAAGACAAAACAATGTACATGATAACACTTCCAATCAGTTAAGATCAGAAGCCATGAGAACCACTGCTTGGTACTGCATACGGGCATATTATTATTATTATTAATATTATTATTATTATTATTATTATTATTATTATTATTATTATTATTATTATTATTATTATTATTATTGTTGTTATTATTATTATTGTTGTTATTATTATTATTATTATTATTATTACTATTATTATTGTTGTTGTTGTTGTTATTACTATTATTATTGTTGTTGTTATTATTATTAGGATCACTATTATTATCTCGATTACGGTTTAAGGGCGTGGCGTTACTGGGTCAATTTTAATGCATTCACAGTATGCTGTTTTGCGATAGTGTGTTCGCCTTTGGGTTGTGTTGAGATATTAATTATCGGTTTCTTTACTTGGTGGCGATTTACTATAAGATTTTATGCATAATATACACATAATATACATCCCTCCCATACTCATCATACTCTCTCAGTCTTTCACTATCTTTTTCTCTCTCACGTTCACTCACGCTTATACACATACACGCAGACGACATACGTAAAATCGCTTACGTATACAACATGTAATCGTGACTTTGATAATGACGATGTAACAGAAAAGATTTGGGTTTGGTGTAAAAGCAATGACTTCGAAATGGATTAAATTTGTTTTGAGAAATTTACATTACGAATTCATTAAATCGGATGCTGCAAATAACTATATAGGTTACCGTCCGCTCAACTGCTGAAAGAGTAAAGACACATTACAAAGTTATATTGAACAGAAAATTTCGTTAGACGTATATGGTTTATCGTCTGCTAAAGGTATACACATATATGTATACGCATTATACGTATATGGGTTATCGTCTGCTAAAAGTGCAAGAAAAGAACATAATAAAGTCAATAAGATGATTAAAAATAATCATTAGCAACAGATGTGGCTGTATGGTAAGAATTTTGCTTCCCAACCACATGGTTCCGGATTCTGTCCTGCTGCGTGGCACTTTGGGCAAGGGTCATTTTTGTGAGTGGATTTCGTAGACGGAAATTGAAAAAAGTTCATCGTATTTATATATGTATGATACGCGCGCGCGCGCGCGCGCGCGTGTGTGTTCGTGTCTGTGTTTGTCGCCTACCATTGCCTAACAACCGGTGTTGGCTTGTTTACGTCCTTGTAACTTAGCGGTTCGGTAAAAGAAACTGATAGAATAAGTATTAGCCTTTAAAGAACATAAGCATTGGTGTCGATTCGTTCGATTAAAATTCGTCATTGTTCAACATGGCCGCAGAATAATGACTGAAACAAGTATAAGATAAAAAAATAAAAGGTAAAAGAAGCAGTATTAATGCCAAAAGGTAATCTTTATATCCAACTTAACGTAGATGTATTGTTCGAACACCAAATACTGCGTTTTTTTTTTCTTGAGAGAACATCTCACATGGACTCATGGTGCATAAAAGCACTCATATGTATATGGTTGGTAGACGAGAATCGTCTGCTACGGAACTGCTATATCATGTGATTTCGACGTATCCCAGAAAATAGAATGTGTTGGTTCGCCCCAGGCTAGCCTTGATTCAAATAATCTATAAGCAATCACTACGTTCATCCTATATTCTCTTAGACAATATCTCTATAACTCTATTATAATGTATTTTTCCTTGGTCTTATTGTTTTCGATTAACTCTGTGTTCAGCCGAATTAGGCAGTTCTATGTCCAAAGGTATTTCATTCATGAACATCGTATCTTTATATTAGACATAGAATACATTTCTTTGAAGAAAGTATGTGATAGTAGGTTCTGTTTTAAGCACGTGAAGCCTTTTCCAACTTTTTTACTTTTGGGAACCCTCGAAATATACTCCCCTGCATAAAAGTTATATATTTTTATTACTCGTTTTCTTTTGATTCTCATTGAGTTACGTAAGATTGTCCTTGAAAGATTCGGCAGCGCAAGATCCATTACAGACCTCAAAGAAGGTTTAAAAAATTTCACTTTCATTAAGACCTTGTTTAGACCAGTTTCTCCCTTAATTCTCTATCAAAAGATCATTTTCTCCGTACGGTTGGCTTATAGACGCCAGGATTTTTCTCCCTTAGGAAATATTTTGTGCGTCTATATTAAAATTACGAATATAGGATTGAAGAGAAAAAAAGGGTGATTAAAAACGCATTTGCTTATGATTAACCTATATGTAACTATTTCTCGCGGAATTCCTACCGACCTCACGTGGAAGCACTATCAATCTCTCGCAGGAATGGCAGCAAGGAGGCTGCCTCTACATATTGGCTTGGAAATCAAACGAGCTGCCAGAAATGGCAAAAATAAATAAATAATAATCTAAAATAAAAAGTAAAAAAACAGAGAAAAAGAAAGACACAATTGTAACCGATTGTACAGCTGAAAGAAGGATATAAAACAAGTGAGATGATATAAAAAAAATAACGGATATCAGAATCTGCAATCTGATACGTTTAGAAAAAGATTTTCTCAGACGTGATGTGAAAACAAGAAAGTAGAAGAGTCGTCCAAGAATTACGATCAGACGGTATGACATCTGGTTGTTTGTTAAATCTCAGGTCAGCTCTGATCACGTAGAACTATGACCAAAGTCATTCCTGTCATGATTATGCTGTCCTCAGCTATAGTATATTTTTGAGGGAGTGCTGAAATGTTCCTGGCTTTGGGTAAAAGAAAATACAGGAGGATCATTTAATTATGATTTTATTCAATATATTGCTCTCCCAGAGTCACACACTTATCGCAACGGTCCTTCGGTTTTTTCTAAGCCCAAGAACTTGGAAGGTTGGGCTTCCAACCAGCTCTCTGTAGCAGCGAACAGTTCCAGATCGGAGTTAAATTTCGTTCTCTTGAGATGTTTCTTCAGTTTTGGAAAGAGGTGATAGTTGGAGGGGCCAAGTCAGGTGAGTAAGGTAGGTGGTCAAAGTCGCGTATTTTCCTTAGAGTTTCATGTGCTGTGTGCTGTGTGTGATGGTGCATTGTCCTGCAAAAACAGGACACCACGGCTTAGCTTTCCACGGTATTTCTGCTTCAAAGAAGTTCGTCCAACAGAGACATGTAGTATTCTGCGTTGATAGTGCGATCCTCTATGAGAACTACTCCGTCTTTGTCCCAGAACACTAAAGCCAGAATATTTCCTGTTGACTTCTGGGTCCAAAACTTCTTGGGATGCGTTGAACTGCTGTGATGCCACTCCATTGGTTGCTGCTTGGTCTGGGGATCATAATGATGGCACCAAGTTTCATATATGGTGAATAATCAGCCTCTCCTATTGCAAACCAGTCCAAAATCGCCTCTGATGACGTCACTCTGACGACATCAAGGAAAATGGTGACAGAAAAGGGATTGGCAATTGCGTTGCAGGGCGCACAAAACCGTGTTGATTTAATTTAGCCACGAGTAGGCCCTGATAAAAACAGCCACACTTAAAGGCGTTACACCCTTGATCATTTATTTATTTATATATATTTTCATCTCTCTTTGTCTTCTGATAAAGCGCAATTCGTATTACTTTATCTAAAATATTTAAGTGACAAAGTGTGTTTGAGACATCAATTCGAGAGGATCGATCGATCATACGGGGGGCCCTTTTTGTTCAATGGTATTTGGGTGTTAATTACTTGCATCAGTTGACAAAGAGGGACAAAAGAAAGCGAAGTTGTGGTGAGCATGACTTTTCATGGGAAGTGTTTTTCTAACCATTGGTGTTGCGATTTATTATTGAATTTGAATCCCCAGAACACTCTGCTCTAAGGGATCTTTGATCAAATACAATCTAATCATGACCGTTCTGTTTTTCTCAGTATTACATAATACAGCTATATTACATAATGCTATATTCCGCAATGTGCCTCTTCTGATGGTTGGGTATGGATTGAGTAGTATTTGGCTGCTATTGGTAGCAGATCGAGCGACAGCATTGAGGAGCCCTCTTAACTAGATGTTGTTGAAATTGTTGATGTGTTGATGACAAAATCACGATTATTTTTGTTGCTGTTATTGTTGTTGTTGTTGTTGCTGCTGTTGTTCCCGTTCTTGTGGTAACAAAGTAATATCTTCGCCGTCACCGCCGCCGCCGCCGCAGCCATCGTCCCCGTCGCCGTCACCGTCGCCGTCACCGTCGTCGGCGTCGTCCTGTTTCTCG
>NC_068986.1:48142481-48143248 GCF_001194135.2 Octopus bimaculoides
GCCGCCGTCACCGCCGCCGTCACCGCCGTCACCGCCGCCGCCGCCGCAGCCATCGTCCCCGTCGCCGTCACCGTCGCCGTCACCGTCGCCGTCACCGTCGTCGGCGTCGTCCTGTTTCTCGCTCAACTTCATATTAATTCTACGATCGTCCGTCATCATAGTACATGGCATCATTACAATACATATCAATGTGATCTTCATTATCGGTGTCATCACCCTCTTCGTCATTGCTCTGCTCTTTCTTATCATCATCATCATCATCATCATCATCATTACCGTCATCATCATCATCGTCATCATCATCACCATCGTCATCATCATCATCGTCATCATGATCATCATCGTCATCATCATCATCGTCATCATCATCTTCGCCGTGGTCGTTATCAACACTGTCCATCATGTTACTGATGTTCATTATTATATTGATAAACACGATGACGACAACGATGACAACCACCACCACCACCATTACCTCAGCTACAACAACAACAACAACAACGACACTGAAAACGACAACACCAGCCACAAAAGCAATAGAAAGGACAACGCGGACAATAGCAATATCGCCACTGCTAACCATCAACACCACCGCCGCAACCACTACCACCACTACCTCCACCATCACCAGCACCATCACCACTATCGCCGCCGCCGCCACCACCAAAACTACTGCCTCCCCCACCGCCGCCGCCGCCTCCATAAGCATCACCACCGCCACCTCTACCGTTACTGCCATTACCATCACCATCTTCATTACAAGCGCC
>NC_068986.1:48145852-48147549 GCF_001194135.2 Octopus bimaculoides
CTTTTACTCTTTTACTTGCTTCAGTCATTTGACTGCGGCCATGCTGGAGCACCGCCTTTAGTCGAGCAAATCGACCCCAAGACTTATTCTTTGGAAGCCTAGTACTTATTCTATCGGTCGGTCTTTTATGCCGAACCGCTAAGTTACGGGGACGTAAATACACCAGCATCGGTTGTCAAGCAATGTTGGGGGGACAAACACAGACACACAAACATATACACACACATATATATATACATATACATACGATGGGGTTCTTTCAGTTTACGTCTACCAAATCCACTCACAAGGCTTTGGTCGACCCGAGGCAATAGCAGAAGACACTTGCCCAGTGGGACTGAACCCGGAACCATGTGGCTCATAAGCAAGCTACTTACCACACAACCACTCCTACGCCTATAGTAGAAACACTTGCTCAAGGTGCCATGCAATGGGACTGAACTCGGGACCAAGTGGTTAGGAAGCAAGCTTCTTACCACACAGCGATGCCTGTGGCTTGTAATTGCAATTGTTGGCGAAACTAATGATGACTCTTGTTTTTATAGTCCCAAGTCAGCCCTGGTCACGTAGCCCTATGACCAAGGGCATTCCAGCCATGACCATCTCATTTTTTTATGCACGGAGGATCATGGACCACAGTATTCAAAGTGTCCTTTCTTTAAGACGGCAACATGAGATTTGAGGGAGATTTGGCTGTTATTTCTAGTAGTAGATCGTACGTTCGCGCTTGATGTTGTTGTCCAAACGTGTTTGGCGATGGTGATGATGATGATGATGATGATGATGGTGATGATGATGATGATGATGATGATGATGATGAGGGTGATGGTGTTGATAGTGGTGGGAGGGATAGTGGTGATGGGGTGAGTGGTAGTAATGGTAATTGTTAGAGAAGTGACGACAGTGGTAGTGGTGCTGGGGCGGTGGTGGTGGTGGTGGTGGTGATGGTGGGAGTTGTGATTGTGAGTGATGGTCATAGTAGTAGTGGTATTAGTAGAGGTGGTCAGTGGTGTTTATTGTCATCATCATCATCATCATCGTCAATATTACATCACCTCAATCACTACTACTACTACTACTACTACTACTACTACTACTACTACTACTACTATTCTTCTTCTTCTTCTTCTACTACTACTACTACTACTACTACTACTACTACTACTACTCTTCTACTACTACTACTACTACTACTACTACTACTACTACTACTACTACTACTACAACCATCAAAACCGTCACCAATACCACCACTAACACCTCCACCGTCGTTGTCTTATCATCATCAACGTCGTCGTCATTGTCGTCGTCGTCATCGTACTCATCGTCATCAGCATCAACCTCTTCCTCCACCTTGTCATCGTTTTCTTCATCATTCCTTTCATCGTTCTAATCCTCATCTTCATCCTCATCCTAATCCGCATCAGTATACTTCCCCTCACTGCAACCTCCTCCCCTTCTCCTCTCTTCTTCATCATAACTTTCCTCGCGTCCTCTTTCTTCTTCTCCTCTTCTTCCTCCGTCTCCTCCTCATCATCATCACCATCACCACTACCACCACCACCACTACCACCATCATTATCATTAACACTACCAAGCATCATCATCACTACTACAAACACCAATCTGCTACTACCACCACCACCACCACCACCACCACAACAACAACAACAACAAAAACCACCACCAACACCACC
>NC_068986.1:48147573-48149449 GCF_001194135.2 Octopus bimaculoides
ATTAACACTACCAAGCATCATCATCACTACTACAAACACCAATCTGCTACTACCACCACCACCACCAACAACAGCAACAACAACTACTACAGAAACAACTCTAGCGCCGACACCTGCATCCACACCACCACATCGATCAACAACAACAACAACAACAACAACAACAACAACGTCGTCATTATCATTACGGACATTAAGTGAGGTGTCGTTTTGTGCCGCAGCTATCAATATGTCGCTGGTATGTCTGTCTGTCAATCTCTCAATCAGTCTGCCTGCCTGCCTGCTTGTCTCACTCTGACCTTCCAGTCTACCGTGAACACATAATTATCCTCGCTTCATGTGTTAGTGTCATTTCTTAGAATTTCAACGAGCTCAGCCCTCGAGCCACACTAACTTTGCCTTACAACTCCGTCACTACCTAATCTCCCACTCACTCATTCCGTCCTTCCCTCCCTCTTCCCTCTTTCTCCCCCTCTCTCCATCTCTCTCTCTCTCACTCCCCAACAAATCACTTCATTGAACTCTCTTTGGTCACTCACGCATCCACTCACTCACTCACTCACTCACTCACTCACCCACTCATTCACTCACACACTCACTCAATCACTGACTCATTCACCTCTCTTTCGAGTTGAACTGCCGAACAGTTACGAAATCACCCATTTTGCTAGAAATAGCAGCTAAATCTAATTAAATTCACACTCTACTGTTTGAAAAATGGATAGACATATTGTGTAACGTAATCTGAGATACATACATGTAACTATGTATGTTTATATATATATATATATATATATACACCACACGCACAGATACATACATATATACATATATGTGTATACACGTACACACGCATGCACACACATATATGAACATATACATGCAACTGTGTCATTACAACGTCGGATACAAAACCATCAGATACTTGTTGCAGTTCTCTGCGCTCTAAGTTCAAATTCGGTTGAGCCTAACTTTGCCTTTCGGCTTTTGGACCTCGATCAATGAAACACTAACCCATATGATGGATCGGTGAAATATTACAGCGTCAGGAGATATTTAGATCTCACTGGATAGAATACTTTTGTGTACATTCACACATAGTAAAATAAAGTGAAATAAAGCGTCATTCCTACCAAGCAAGGCACTTTATTTCACGTTACTCTAGTCTACTCAGCTGGCAAAAATGAGTAGGCCTTGTCACATTCTGTGTCACGCTGAATCTTCCTGTGAACTACGTTTTGTGGTACACGCACACATCTGTAGAGTGCTCAGCCACTTGGACGTTAATTTCACCAGCAGGCTGTTCCGTTGATCGTATTAACTGGAACCCTCGTCGTCGTAACCGACGGAGTGCTCAGGTGGATGTCGGTATGCACATACCTGTACGTATATATGCATATACTCATTTACTGTTTGTTTTTACATGACCGAACGCAGCGTCACCAATTTGTAAGTAGTTATCGTAACTTTATATTTTCCGACGCTACTCTATCTCTTTCTCTTTCTCTTCCTCTTCCTCTATCATTTTTTCTCCCTGTCGTTCTTCCTCTTTACTACTACGTATCTCGCTTTACCCCTCTCGTTCTTCCTCTGTTACTACTACGTATCTCTTTTCCCCCCCTCGTACTTCCTCTCTTTCTCTTTTCCTCTCGTTGCTCACCTATTCTTCTACTTCCTCCCTTTGTTTCTCCCTCTACCACTCTATCTCTTCCCCTTACACCGGCATGCTCACATGCTTCCTGTCAATAATCCTTTTCTTCCTTGGCTATCGCCGAGCAAACACGCGAACTTACTTCGTCCCTACTTTCAAGTTCGTGCCTCATAGCGTTCATACACACATAATTTTTCCCGTCTGGCCGTAAAGCCTTTTCTGTTT
>NC_068986.1:48150684-48153146 GCF_001194135.2 Octopus bimaculoides
ATATATATATATATGTATGTATGTATGTATGTATGTATGTATGTGTGTGTGCAGGTGGACGCGTATTGCTAACAACAAAGAAATAAAGGTAATAATGAAATACAAAGAGAACAAAAAGTAAATAAAATAAAAGAAACAAAGCAGAAAGGAAGAAACAGCATAAAAAATGCAAAAAGCAACGAGGAAGTTCCAGAGATGACAGTTGGCCTGAGGCCAATTGCAGAAAAACGACAGCAGAAATGTGAGCCATCAAAGGACAGTATTATATTCTTGCATCTTTCAGACAAACTTTGTCACTAATTCCATCTGTGAAGCTGTTTATTGTTGTAACAATATTCAGTGGAGACATAGAAAGGGATTAACTTTATAATAAATAAATAAATAAATAAAAAGAGTAGGCACACTCATATACACATAAACATTTACACACTCCTACATACAGATTCACATATATATAGAGAATGACTAAATGATGACAACTCAAAACATATATTAAAAGAAAATATATTACTGTTATATGTGAGCGTGTGTTTGCGTGGGTAGGTATGTGTGCGTTTGAGAACGTGTGTGGTATGTTTCGTTCACTCGACGCTTCTATGTTTGTTTATAAAAACGTTCCCACAATCTATCTAGTTATCTGTCTGTCTGTCTGTTCGTCTATCTATCTATCTATCTATCTATCTATCTATCTATCTATCTATCTATCTATCTATCTATCTATCTAGAATCAATTATGGGAACAGCTCAAAGCTTATATGTATATAAAACAATATATGCATGCTGGTGTGCGTGTGTGCATGTGTGTGTCCGTGTGCGTGCGCGCGGTCAATCGCGAGTCACTAAAGCTTTTTTTTTATTCTCTCTCTGTTTATTTTCTCGTGTCCCTCTCTCCTGAAGAGCGTAGGCTCAAAACGGAAAAGACTTTCTCACCTTCCCAAGCGTTAAACTAATACACTTGCTTGTTGTTTATACACCTATCTTCGTCTTTTGTTTACTTTTCTAAATTCCAACTATATATATATATATATTAATACTTATATACATGCGAACGCTTAATCCATAACCTTGAGTCCAACACTATATCTGTATATGTATGTATCTTTTCTATTTTGCAAGGGGCTCTTCAGAAACTGCTTGCAGTTTGTGATTTTTCTTGTCATATAGAGAGCCTTGGAAGAAAAAGAGATGTGATTTGTAGATATACACAGGTTAGAAAAAGATGCTATACCTGTGGGTGTTGCCACCATGGGCTGTGATTAAGGTAGAGGAGTTGGGTAAACAGTTTAATGTGGATGAACGTCTAACGGCTGATGGTGGGCACCCCACAAGGTTAGTGATGCTGCTGCTGCTGATGATGATGATGATGACGATGATGGTGATTAGTTATGATAATGATGACGGTGATATCGATGGCGATCACGATGACAATGATGATGATGATGATAAAGAATGAGGTGTCGAGGATGGGGAAAATGCGGATTATGATGATTGATGATGGCGACGATTGCGATATATTTATTATCATAAAAAATTGCTTAGGGTATTGTTATGTAATTTGTTGGTGGCGAGGAAGCGCTCTTCGATCTGATGATAGCGACTCAAGAGGAAAAAGGATTGGTGATAATGAAGATGGGAATATAACAGTGTGTGTTTGTACGGTGGTAGGGTGGCATTAGAAAGCTAGAGCCGTAGCTTCCTTGGAGGGACATAATCGGCCTTTTAACATCTGTCTCAATCACAACGTCTGTTGCCTACACTCACCAAAGCAGTATCTTTTCTACTATATGTATATCTGTAATTTTATCTAGGTTATCTATACAAGAAGTATAATTACAGACTGCAAATATTCCTGAAGAGATCACGGTCAAAACAAAATAAATATTTTGTGGGACTAAGTTGTAATATTTTGTGGGACTATATTATGACCCAATACACGCACATACACATCATATTATTTACTCAGGCATATACTCACACTCTTTAAAAGCGGAATTATAAGAAAAGGATAACGCAAACGAATATCTTAATGCAATATGATGGAAGCATAGAACTTGCGCGTAGAACAGACGAGCTGTGTAATATCGAAACTTCTTGTTGTAATGTATATATCTAGCTACTGCTTCTAGTTTAAACATAAAGACAGCCATTTCGAGACGAGGGGGTGAATCAATACCATCGGAACCAGAGTTTGATTGGTAATTTATTTCATCGACCCAGAAAGAATGGGAATCAAAGTTGACATTGGCTGAGTTTGAACTCATAATGTAGAGAGCTGCAAATATCAGCAAACCATTTTCCCGCTGATCAAATGATTCTGCGAACCATCATTCTTTATAGATTGCTTTTAATAAAAATATAAAGTATTCTGCAGACAAAAAATAATTTCTCTTGTTTTATGATTGTTGTAAACACGCAAAAGTCACGTATACATGCATACATACATATATATATATATATATATA
>NC_068986.1:48153237-48160485 GCF_001194135.2 Octopus bimaculoides
GTGTGTTGGCACTCCGTCGCTTACGATGTCGAGAGTTCCAGTTGATCCAGTCAACGGAACAGCCTGCTCGTGAAATTAACGTGCAAGTGGCTGAGCACTCCACAGACACGTGTACCCTTAACGTAGTTCTCAGGGATATTCAGCGTGACACAGTGTGACAAGGCTGGCCCTTTGAATTGCAGGCACAACAGAAACAGGAAATAAGAGCGAGAAAGTTGAGGTGAAGGAGTACAGCAGGGTTCGCCACCATCCCCTGCAGGAGCCTCGTGGAGCTTTAGGTGTTTTCGCTCAATAAACACTCACAACGCCCGGGCTGGGAATCGAAACCGCGATCCTCTCACCGCGAGTTCGCTGCCTTAACCACTGGGCCATTGCGCCTCCACACACATACACATACCATTGATTAGACGGATAAGACAGACAGAGGGAGAAATATATAGAAAGATAGACAAGTTAATGGGGTCGATGGTAAGGGTGTTGGTTGTGGATGTTGTGTCGGTGGTATTTAGTGGTGGTGGTGCCGCTGGTTATGGTGGTCATGTGGCTTGGTTTGTCACTGGAGACGGTTAAGAACTGAAAGGTCGTGCACATTAATACGGTTTGCAAGTGCTCTGTGCCATTCTACAGAGAAAGACAATTGTCTCATAAAAGCAGTGGACAAAACGAAATAATTCAGCAATTGACCCGTCTAAGAATCGGTCAATAGAAGAAAATAAATAAATGAATAAATAGATAAAAAATTTCTCACTTTACATTAAAAAAAAAAAGAAATAAAAAAACACACACAAGAAACAAAACGAAACGAAACTTAACATACTTTCTCCTCAAGCCCCTTAACTTTGGCCTTACCCCGGGGCTATACTGCACTTCAAGAATATTACCTTATTGTTTGTAACCCAGCTGGGCTGCAAGAGTTGCAGAGCAGTATATCTGTGGCTGAAGTAGCGGTTTGAGAAAGCCGTTGTCCACTATTGGCGACCATTTTCTGCGTCAATAGTTTATGAAGAGAAAGGAAATGTGAAAATTTCGTTCAAATATATCAGAAATCGACAAGGTTTTCAAAATCGGGGACACAAGAAATAATAATAATAATAATAATACTAATAATAATGATAATGATAATGATAATGATGATGATGATGATGATGATGATGATGATGTGGATGATGATGATTTTGATGATGCTGATATATCATGTGTTTGCTCGTGTGTGTATGTATATGTGCTTGTATGTGCGTGTATATGCGTATGTGCGTGGTGTGTGTTTGTGTGTTTGTTTGTGTGTGTGTGTGTGTGTGTGTGTGTGTGTGTGTGTGTGTGTCATTGTTAAGCGCTAAGAATTAGCCCTCAACACATGACATAGAGTTTATATTCACTAGAATTATAATTGGGAATAATCTTGCATTTGAACATATTTGAGACTATATTCTTGTTTAATTACGGCAGCGAGCTGGCAGAAACGTTAGCACGCCGAGCGAAATGCTTAGCGGTATTTCGTTTGTCTTTACGTTCTGAGTTCAAATTCCACCGAGGTCGACTCTGCCTTTCGCCCTTTTGGAGTCGATAAATTAAATACCAGTTGCGTACTGGGGTGAGTCTTATCGACTGGTCCACTCCCTTGTGCCTAGAATAGAAAAGAATATTCTTGTTTAATTGATTTTACGTTTAACTTTGTGTGAAATTTAGTGTAACATTGCGTGAACCATTAACTGATTCTGAACGAATAAAATTATTTCACGCACGCACGCACGCACGCACGCACGCACGCTCACACACATACGTCATTGTGCGTGTATGCATTACGTATATACATATATATGTGTGCGCGCATATATATGTACATATATATATATATTTGCATTAGTATCTATCTATCTATCTGTGTGTGTGTGCGTATGCGCGCGTATGTATGTATTTATATATATATATATATACACATAGATACTCAAACACGTATATATTTAAACACACAGACACAGACTGAAAGCACACACATTTTCACATCACGACTGAAAATAAATAAATAATCATAATTTAATAAAAAAAAAAATTCCCTCCTAAAACGGAAAATATCTGCTCGCTGTCCTCGCCCCAGGCTAAAACGACCTTTACTCATGGTGTCATTATTGTTGGTAACCTAGCCGGGCTGAAGGACAATACATTAGTGGCTGAAGTGTCTTATAAAGAGGTGGTCTTCTGTCCAGTCTTGTACGCATTATATTTGCTTTTTAAAGTAGAAGTGAAGAGGAAGTGTGACGTGTGAAATATGAAGTGTTGCAGTGGCTGGTGTCGGTGTTGTAGTTGTTGGTGGTTGGTTGGTTGTGGCTGTGGTGGTAGTTGTTGCGTTGACTGTAAAGAAATAAGGGGATTTGAATTGCTTTATGCATCGTTCATTGTTGGTTTGATACTTTGGTCTACTTTTGGATCGTTGATCCGAGAGCCGACGGTGAGACCTAACCCACTGGTTTGTGGTGAATTGGATGGAAAACGTAGTTGATGGGTGGCTGTTGTGTTGGTACGTGTGTCGATAATGGTGATGGTGACGGTGTTAGTGGGCGTTGCGGTACAGGTGATGCTGGTGGATACGTTGTAGAGGTTGGTTAGGTGAATGGATGGTAATGAATGGGGCTTATTAAAAATGAGGGCGGTTGTAATGGTGGTGATTATGTTGTTGGCAGATAGACGTAATTCGGTGCGCCCGCACTTAATTTGGAAGCAATGTTATTATTGTTTTTTGTTATCTCCAGATCAGTCTTAATTGAATGGACCTAGACTTATCCTCGAAGGCATTCTAGCCATGACCATCTTGTCTTTTTCCTACGTGCAAGAAAACATGGACCAATAATCAGATATGTTCATGGATGTCATGCGGTGGTACTGAACGAGAAACCAAGTGGTTACAAAGCAAGCTTCTTAACTACAAGTAAGGCTAGAAGTTGCGCGTAAAGATTGGGTTAATGGGGCTCTTAAGAACTTGGCCCCCTCCCCCAAAATTTCGGGCCTTGTACCTAGAGTAGAATAGAAATGAGGTTCTTACTAGTTTAATATTCTTCTTGGAGCATTCCAGAAGTGATAGTTATAGCTGTCGTAGATTATTGTAACTCTAGTATGCTATTACTATGCATCTAATAAGCTGACCTGCCAACTTTTGTTATTCCACATTGAAGGGAATGACTAACAATACTTTGAAAACACCTTACTTAACACTACTTGTCACAGCTGACTAGTTTGCAGAATGCATTCGGAACGAGAAGACAATCTGGCAGCTTGCTATGCGATAGAGTTTTGTATCAAGAGTGCAAAAACGCTACAGCAGCTTATGAAATGCTCCACGTTGCTTACAGATTAACTTGTATGAGCCAGACACCTGAGGCTAGACAAAGTAAGTTCATCTGAAAGATCATAACGGTCTCCTCATTCGACAGCAAGTGCATCATCTACATCCACAGGGATCTCTCTGGCTGTTCAACAAAGAAAGCACTTTGTTGAGGTTTTGAGGGAGTTCTGGAAGAGGTTTCGTCGCAGTATGCCAGAGCATCTGCAGCAGGACAATGCACCAGTCCACAATTTCATTCTGATAACCAACAATTTAACAGAGATGGGCATCAAAACTGTCCTTTATCCATTCCACAGTCCAAACCTTGCTGCCTGTGACTCTCACTTGTTCCCCAATTTGAAGGAGATGACGAAGGAGGTTGTTATAAGGATCATGGACACCTTCACCTTAGAGAACTTTTATGGGGTCTTCAAGAAGTAGCTGGGGCGCTGCAACAAGTGCATTGCAGTTAGAGTATCCTACTTTGTAGGAGAAGAGAGTTTTTTTCCTTCTTTGAAATAAATGTCTTTCCAGGAAACGTCTCCAAACAGTTAGAATAGATCTTGCATACAGAAGTGGGTGCATGCCTTAAGTCGTAGGCCGCAGTTTTATATCTATGTAACTGAAATTTTGCACAGAGGCACATCTTTTTCGGATACCCTTTTTTTTTATTTATTGCACAATTATATGAAACGTACGTATTAAATGGATTCAAAATATCAATACTTGACTTCATTTTATACATTATAAGACTCAATGTCTTGTACGAGCGAGCTAGTCTTAAATCTATTCACATGATACTATAGCAAGAGTTAGAGTGGTTTGTTCTATTTGTGTGCATGTGTGGGTGTAATAAGTATATATGAGAGGCTATCTGAGGAACAATTTATGTATTTAATGTACAATGAATATCGTTTTATCAGTAACATGAGAAAGTTTCCGCAGTCAACATAGATTATATCCTTATCTGTATATTCAAAAATATATATTGTACAGCTCTCATGCCCAAGATTTTCATTTCATACAATGTTTAATTCGATTCTCAGTAGAATCAAGCAAGAAATGTATTCAGATTTTGTTGTTTTAAATCAAGAAATTGACTCGTGAAAGACATAACAGCTTCTAAATCGTCACTCATATAAATCATAAGTGTAACATAAGTATAACGTCACTCATATAAATCATAAGTATAACATGGTCCACAATGAGCATAGCGTGTTATCCCGGGTCAGTGATGAACGAATCAGTGATAAACGAGATAATCCATATAAAATATTCACTTTATTTATTGTAGAATAATTTATGTATCAGACCTAAAACACTCAAGCTATTTTATATAAGGTAAGCGGTAAAACTGGTGCATCATTACGAGGCTACAAAATTCAATATTGTCTGGGCAGGCAAAAATCTCATTCATAACAAAAGCTATTTAAAAAATTTCGTTGAGCTCGTTTAAACGAAATCTATTTTTTAAATTCTCATAAAGAAGTTTGATGAAACAAAGTATGTGTATGATGCTTTGAGGACTGGAGGACCGTCACTCGAAGTAGAAAGAGAAGAAAATGCTCGGAAAACACTGAAAAAAGAAAGGAAAAATATTAAATTCAAATCTAATTGTCCATGCTAGTTCTGGTTCCGTAAATAGAGTTTGTGACATTCCCAAATGAACATTTGGATTATGAACATACAAAGTATACTGGCAGCAATCAATCACACACGAAAATAAAGCGTTTTAGTAAATTAGGTTTTTGCTCACTGGATTCTGAATGCTAACGTTTATGAAGGGAGATGATTAGTCGATATCCTGGACACCAGTACTTGACTGGTTAGTACATTATTCTATCAACCCGGGAGACAGGAAAAGCGAAGTTGATCTCAGTGGAATTTGAACTTAAAACGTAAAGAGTTGAAAGAAATACTAGAAGGCACTTTTCCTGAAGCTCTAACGATTCTACCAGCTTGCCAATAATTTGATTGATGATATGTTTTTGGTCAGACGAATCCTGTTTATCGGCAAATGGTTGCTTAATCGCCATAATTACATCATTTTATTCTATAAAATACAAAATTGCTATGTTGTTACTAGCAATTTTACCATATTAATAAAGTAATTCGAGGACTTCAAGTCTAGTGTTTAAATTCCTTCTAAAACGATGATGCGAATATTGTACAGGATAAAAATATATAAACCGACATTTTATAGACGTAAGATGATGATTCTGTAATCTTTATTATGATTGGTTAAAATTATTAGCTTATTACAAAAATGATAGTGGCTTTTGGCCCATGATGTCCATTATCTATCATATATTATATTATATTGTTGTAGTATATCATATTATATTACATTTTACTCTGTCATTTTTTTTAACGTGCACTTCAATCTGTGGTCATACAGGAAAGACATCACCATCATCAGTTGCACACCAGCGCTTCACTTCTGTCGCCATCACCATCACTACTTCTGCCATGACAACAGCAGCAACAACAACAAAACAGAGTTGCAGTTGTGACGTCATTAGTCTGGTGTATCATGAGGGTGGACGGGTGGTGATATATAGATCCAATTCTATCGTGCTTGGATTTCAAAAGCTAATAACACCACTACCAGCATCACCACCACCACAACCAGTACCACCAGTACCACCACCACCACCACTATCACCACCACTACCACCATCACCACACCACGAGTATCACCACCAGCAGCATCTCCCCCCCCCAACCCTTATCACCACTGCCAAGCAGATACTTTCCTTGACAACAGAATAAACTAAACTCTGAAATTGTTGTATTACATAAACGTAGATCAGAGTTGACATCAACAAGAACCACAACAACGATGACGATGACAACAACAACAACAACAACAACAGGAATTTTTTCGGGTTATTTATATATCATATTTGTTTTTTTTTTTTTAGTTGGTACTTTTTCTGATCTTTACTCTTCAATTTTTGTTTAAAGTACAAAAATCAACAACAATGACAAAAACACAAACAAAAACAGAAAGGAAAGAAAAACGAGAGAAACAAAACAAAACAAAACAAAAAAAAACATTTCTTAGGAAACTTTAATAATGACGTGAGACTAATTCGAAACACACACACACACATACACACGCACATACACACACACACATGCACACATCAAACACAAACACAAACACACACACACACGCACACGCACACACAAACAAACACACACTTGCGCACATACGCGCACACACACACGCATACATACACACACACGCGCACAAACACACATGAGTACACACACACAAACATACGCACACACACACTAAACAAACTCACACACACACAAAACAAACACACACACACACTGACACACACACACACACCCACACACACACACACACACAGATTGACACATACACACAGACACACGTATACGAACAACGAAATGAGACATGAAAAAATTAGCTAACAAAAATTTTAAAATAATGATTAAAACAAAACCTAAAAGAAAAAAACAGAAACTGAATATGAAAATGCGCCAATAAATAAATAATGATGAAAAAAAATTCATCTTTCCCTATCCTCCTCTAACACGTCCGTAGTTTATTGTAATTGTTGTTGCTGTTGTAGTTATTGTGTCCTTTAATATTGTTATTATTATTATTATTATTATTATTATTATTATTATTATTATTATTATTATTATTATTATTATTATTATTATTATTATTATTTTAAATTTACGACTATTTAAAAATCGTAAAACGTTAAACTAATGTCTCCGATTTCTGTCCCAGCAAAACAAGTACATTACGTATGCACGTATGTATGCATGTATGTATGTATGTATGTATGTGTGCATGTATGTATGTATGTGTGTATGTATGTATGTATTTATGTATGTATGTATATACATATATAATGTTCTCTCCCCCACCACGCTATATAGTTGCT
>NC_068986.1:48161208-48161761 GCF_001194135.2 Octopus bimaculoides
TGTGTGTGTGTGTGTGTGTATATGAGGAGAGACAGAGAAAAGAGAAAGAGATAGAAATTAAGAAGCGGAGAGAGAAAACAAAAGTGACAGTGGAAATGAGACATGTGAGTGTGTGTGTGTGGGGGGGGGACGTGGTTATGGTGTATGTGAAATATTTATTAGCAATCATTCATGATGGCATCTGCATGTATATTGGACTATAATATATGAACGCGTAGAAATATGTTACGTAATCTTGGCGGGCTGACTATATAATTTTATGTATATGTATGTATATATATATATGCCAGTATTGATATTGGTATGTAAATACGTAATGATATACCACGTATACTCACGATCGGGTATACTCACACGCACCCGGGTATGTGCATAGAGGTATATACGTGAACTGATTTATGAGTGCAAGCATGCATGAATTTAACAATATTATATATATATATATATATTATACACACACTCACACACACACACACACACACACACACACACACACACACACACACACACACACATATATATATATATATATATATATATATATATATATATA
>NC_068986.1:48162893-48165393 GCF_001194135.2 Octopus bimaculoides
TATATATATGCATAGTCAAACACACACGTGTATAACGTAGACGCACATACACTCACACACTCACACACAACACACAAATGGCTCTTCCTCGGTTTCGTTGATGAGAATTATACTGTACATGAATGAGTATTCCGCAGACAGCTGTAACCTCAGCGTAATACTCGAGCAGAATTTACGTGACATGGTTGGACCTCTGAATGACGGAGAACCCATTCAATATGACTTTCAAACTCTTTTTGTACTCAATATCATTCGTAAGACTTGGGTCGAATTGAGGCTACGCTAACGAATCTTACCTAAGGTGCCCCGCAGTAAGGATCGATCCCAGGATCTCATGATAGCGAAGAAAACTTCTTTTATACAATATATATATATATATTGAAATACAGGTACTACTCATTTTTGATAGCTGAGTAGACTGGAGCAATGTGAAATAAAGTACTCAAAGAACAACGTGTCACCGAGTATTGAACTCACGAACACGTACTCACATCTTCGTACGCATGCTCAGTCATACACAGTCTCACAAACGCCCTGTTTAATACTCAAACTGGAGTCAATTGTCGTCCGAATACATTTTACTTTGCTGGGAAAACAAAAGCCCACGTGCTCTACAGAGGAAATGCAATGTACTCTAGTTTGTGTTGCTATTTCTCCTGAAAAAAAAAATTGCGGTCAAATAATCGAATAAATAGGGAAGACAACTACTCGAATAAATTGGGTAGACTTAACCCGTCGCTCTGTGCAACACATTCAGTTGGACCTTAGGCGTTCTTAATTGAGTCCATCTTATTACAAATCTTAGGTCTGCGGTCAGATTTCTCCTCCTTTCACCAATTTTTTAGTCCATGAAAAGAATCCTCTTATAGGGCATAAAAAAATTGTATACTACGTCAACATTCTTTAGCCACAAAAATATCTAACTTTAAAATAATTACACAGCTGTTAGTTGCAAGAATATGTCACAAGGTAAAAACAAGTCACCGTTTAAGAGCCAGTTCTAGACGGCTCTAATTTGGTAGATCTATGATCAACGCAGACTCAAGCGCTACGATGCGTTCTTGTGTGTGTGTGTGTGTGTGTGTGTGTGTGTGTGTGTGTGTGTGTGTGTGTGTGTGTGTGTGTGTGTAAAGCTGATAATTAGGAAGAATAGTAAGAACATAGGACATGATACCCTGTTGTATATCTTCTGGCTCTCTATACATATATCTCAGTTCAAATTTTTCCGAGGTCAAATCTACCTTGCATCTTTCTAGAATCAGTTGAGAAGTCAATAGGCACATGCATGGCTGTGTGGTTAAGATGTTTTCTTTGTCTCTACATAATTCCGGGTTCATTCTCACTGTGTGGTGGTACCTTGGTAAAGTGTCATCTACTATAGCCAGTGGCCGGCCAATGTCCTGTGAGTGATTTTGCTCGATAGAAACGGCGAGGAAGCTCGTCGTGTATATATGTGTTTGTATGTGTGTATGTTTGTGTGACTTAGTGTTTGCCTGCCGCTTGACAACCGATGGTAGTTTGTTTACGTCTCCGTAACTTGGCAATTTAGCAAAAATGTTCAAGAGGATAAGTACCAAACTAAAAAAAAATGTACTAGGAGCGATTTGTTCGAAAAACCCTTCAATGTGGTGCCCCAGCATGGCAGCAGTACCATGACTGCGACAAGTAAAAAATAAAAGATTAATCCTTGAGTGGGGGCTGGCGGAACCGTTAGAGCATCAGCTAAGATACCTTGCGGTATTTGTACTGGGATTTTGTGTTCTGAGTTTCTTGGAGTAGAAGGAGATTTAATCTGTTGCTTTGTTTATCACCATCCTCAGTACTCCAGAGACTCGCGTCCCTTGACGCATTCTCAGGGAGAGTCAGCGTGACACAGAATGTGACAAGGCTGGTTTTTTGAAATACAGGTACTACTCATTTTTGCCTGCTGAGTTGAATGGAGCAACGTGAAGTAAAGTGTCTTACTCAAGGACACAACGCACAGCTGGGAATCGAACTCATGACCTTCCCATCATCAGCTGCATACGTATATACCTTCATTCACTCATACATACATACATATACATGCGTGCGTGCACACACGCACACACACATATAATTAGGATGTGAATATGTAATTGTGGGTGTGTATATGTGTGTATCAGTGTATCAGAATAAAAAAGAAAGGGAGAAAATGAGAGAGAGAAAGAGAGAGGAGGAGAGAGAGAGGGAGAGAGAGAGGGGGAAAGAGAGAGGGGAGAAAGAGAGGGAGAGAGAGAGGAGGGAAAAGAGAGAGAGAGAGAGAGAGATATGAAGTGAGAGGAGATGACGGAGCTGTAAGTAGATAGAAAAATACACGTATGAGATTTTCTATTTGAATTCTCCGTTAATATATTTCAGTAAATTAAAACGCCATAGATCTCACAGCAATAAGTTCTGAAACGGCTAAAACGTCCATTTTGCAGCAATGTTATGTATCTGTTCTGTCACGAATTTGCCTTGGCACTCATCTTTCTTGCTC
>NC_068986.1:48167087-48171253 GCF_001194135.2 Octopus bimaculoides
CACCACCACCTTCTTTACCCCATTTGCTTCATCTTTTCCATCCTCTGCCACTTCCTACTTTTCTTCATTATCATTGTCATCATTACCACCAAATACCTTCTTTCGTTGTTGCTGTTTTTTTGCTGTTATTGTTGCTTAGCTTCATGCTTGCTCTCATCATGTTGACCCATAATCAAAAGCACTCCAATGGTTACCCCCACTACCACTTTGTATAGCGGTAACTACGTTCGCTACATCGTATGATAAGAGGTTTCGTTGATGTTTCTAGTAAACATTGTTAGTACGTGTTTACCTTCTAATTACACCCACAACGAGGCATTCTAGCACACACACACACACACACACACACACACACACACACACTCAAGCACGCGCACATACATACACACTCCGTGTTTTACATGTTATACACGACACACGAGGGTTTCGCAATGTCTTGTTGAAAAACTTGCACAGGTGATTTATTTGTCTATTGAGATCAAATGTTGGTGCAGTACGTTAGGTGACTGTCTCTATCAAATCGACATTGCTTGAGCAGGTGTGCATTGTGCTAAACGTTAGATGTCGAAGTGACCGCAGAGCAGACTGAAATAAAGTATTTGGCTCAAAAACACAACACACCACCCAATCCGTCGATATATGTTGGCATTCCGTCGGTTACGATGACAAGGGTTCCAGTTGATGCGATCAACGAAACTGCTTGTTCTTGAAATTAACGTGCAAGTGGCTGAGCACTCCACAGACACATGTACCCTTAACGTAGTTCTCCGGGATATTCAGCGTGACACAGTGTGACAAGGCTGACCCTTTGAATTACAGGCACAACAGAAACAGGAAGTAAGAGTGAGAGAAAGTTGTGGTGAAAGAGTACAGCAGGGTTTACCACCGTCACCTGCCGGAGCCTCGTGGAGCTTTAGGTGTTTTCGCTCAATAAATACTCACAACGCCCGGTCTGGGAATCGAAACCGCGATCCTACGACCGCGAGTCCGCTGCCTTAACCACTGGGCCATTGCGCCTCCACCCGTCGATATAAACACAATAATATAAAAATATGAAAGAAATTGTTGTATACAGTGCTCAGGTGCACTACAGCTAAGAAAAAAAAATTGCCATCAGGCGTACTGTAGGCGGATTTCAACATGGAAGTTTTGAAGGATGTAACGTCATGACAGCTAACAACTGATGCGGGTAGTTTATTCCATGCTTCAACAATTCTGGGCGTGAAAAAATGTTTCAGAAAGTCATGGATGCTGTGGAGATTTTTGATTTTGTGACCATGTCCACGAGTGTTTGTCATATGGAATTTAAATAGGTGCTCAAAAAGGTGCCCAGTGTTGTTGGAAAGATGGTTGATAATCTTGTGGGTGTCTACCAAGTCAGTTGCCAAACATCTGAGTTTCAATGTACCCATGCCCAGTGAAGCAAAACATTAAGAGTATGGTAGATGCCTGACGGCGGATATTAGTTTTATTGCACGTTTCTGAAAAGTTCCTGAACATCTGGATGCTAATTCTGTATTCCTGAGGCTCATTAAATCATTTGCAGATTCCCAACTGATGATCTATGATATAAATTGAACACAGGAGTGATATAATGTTACACAAATATAACTAATCTTAATCAAAATAAGGTATCTTTAATTCATTGCTCATAATATGTAATTAAAAATTTATTAATTAAAGATGCGATAACAATCTCAATGTGAATAAGACAGTAGAAAATGGAAGAATCTCGAAAATATGAAGAGTACGGACACATTTCTTCTATCAAGAAATGAATCTCAGCATTACGCGTACACACACACTCGTACACACATGCACACACACATACACACATACATACGCACATACATACGTGCACTCATATACAAATACACACACACACACAAAGAATAATTACTACATGCAAAGAATGCTATCTCTTCACGTTTGTACATCCAAATACGTACAGCCACTCACACATGCATGCAAGCGGCGCTCACACACGCGCGCACGCACACATACACACACGCACATATGTGTAAGTACAGTGATATTATTGGCAGTGGCGGTGAAGTTTTGTCGGGTGGTTAGTTAAAACAGTTTGAATAAGCAAGACACCTGTCAAGACTTCGAAGTCACCACCATTCCGCTCATAAATATAAGAGTTTACAGCTGAATTGAATATCTTTATCAGTTAACGTTTTCCACTTCTATGCACATCAAAACACTCATTTTTACTATACACATACACACATACATACATACATACATACATACATACATACATACATACATACATACATGCATACAAATTTATATCTATACCAATGATAATTGGAACACTTGGTTTTGTAAGTAAATGTCTAACTATCAATTTGGATAAGCTCAGATTTTCAGGAAAAAAAAAAAAATCAAGCGATTTGCATTTTACAAATACAATTTGTAAGTGGCACAGTAAAACTATGCAAGACTTTTTTCAGCTTTAAAATGTAACATTGTTTTCATTATCTACATTCTAAATTTGGAACTTTGTATCTGTGGTAGAAACCAGTTCCTTCTTCAGAGAATTTAAATGATTAAAAATAGAAGGGACCTACCTACCTACCTACAGACCTAGCTACCTGGCTGGCTGGCTGGCTGGCTGGCTGCCTGCCTGCCTACCTACCTACCTACCTACCTACCTACCTATACATACATATATGCATACATACATACATACATACATACATACATACATACACGAATGTAAGCGCCGACGAGATCAATGACTTGCGCTGATCGTTTGATTTTGTGCTTACATATATAACTGTACATATGTACATGAACATATATTTATATCTATCTATCTATCTATCTATCTATCTATCTATCTATCTATCTATCTATCTATTCTATCTGCCTGCCTGCCTGCCTGCCTGTCTGTCTGTCTGTCTGTCTGTCTGTCTGTCTGTCTATCTATCTATCTATCTATCTATCTATCTATTTATCTATCTATCTATCTATCTATCTATCTATCTATCTATCTATCTATCTATCCATCTATTTATCTATCTATCTATTTAGGTCTACACATGCGCGCACACACACACACACACAACTGTCATCCTAAAAAAAGCCCCACAAAAACAAGCAGAAACGATGCAATTATTAGAAGAATCACATCGACGGTAAAAGCGAGAAGAGCTACAAGATGAAAACTAAGCATGACAACAATAGTAACAAGAACAGTAGTATCTCGGAAAATTTATTTAACCAAACCGAAGAAAAAAGTTCCAGGATTTTGATTGAAGTTGTTAATCAAATACAATTGGTAGATTACTTTAGAATCGTTTTGTGATGTTGGTAGCGATGAAGATTGGTGATGATGCTGATTGTGTAACTGCTGACGGTTTTACTGAATACGATTCACAGAAATGATGTTGACGGTGGTGGTGGTGATGGTGGTGACGGTGGTGGTAGTGGCAGTGAAGGTTGTGGTGATGGTGGCGGTGATGATGGTGGTAATGATGAAGGTGTTGTTGCTGTAGTGATTACAGTGTGGCGGTGGTGGTAATAGTGGTGATGGTGATGTTGACTGTGATGTTAATGGTTGTAGTGTTGTATATAATGGTGGTGCTGTTGAATATAGTGGTGGTGGTAGTAGTGATGGTGATGATGATAACTATAGTCCTGGTAAGAATATTGACGATTGTGATGATAGTCACTGCTGGTCATAATGATGATGATGATGACGACGACGACAACGACGACGACGATGATGATGATGATGATGATGACGACGACGATGAATGATGATGATGATGATAACGAAGACAACAACGACGATGATGATGACGATGTTGATGATGATGATGATGATGATGATAATGAACATATGTTATGCTCAATTGTCGATTTCTTATATCTTAGTCTCGTTATTCGGGGTTGGTCTTCATTCTCGTATATTGGAAAGTGTTTGTGCGATCATAGTCTTTGGGGATCGCTTACTTTGGTATTGTTTAGTTGTCCTCACAGGCAACCTAATTAGGCTTGGACAATGCTTAAATATTAATGTCTAGTTTTGTGGGGTACACACACACACACACATACACACACACACACACACACACACACACACACACATATATATAGGGAAAATTCACAAAAAACCCCCAAAAGACGAGACAGGTGGTGTAGACAACAAA
>NC_068986.1:48174334-48176942 GCF_001194135.2 Octopus bimaculoides
AACTCCTATTTCTTTCTAAATAATATATAGATATGTTCCTTGTCTTGATGTAATTTTATGATATATGTATTTATTATGTTGATGTAAATCATAAATATAAAATGATCATCTAAATTTTTGTGTCTTCATATACCAACTTATATAATGTCTAACGTCTCGAGTTTGACTTGAGCACTTCCAAGCAATTGTGTAAACAAATATTTTCGAAAGAAAAAATATCATTATCTATCTATCTATCTATCTATCTATCTATCTCTATTTGTATATATGTATAATAGACATAGCGATTCCAATAACCTGGTGTTAGAACTCCACATATGCTTCAGAGAAAGGCGTTAGTCAAGTACAGAATTTCGCGCTCCCTTACGTTATCCGTATCGCTATGCTTAAGCGAAATATCCAAACTCATACATACGTGGAATACTGAAAAGTTTTTGGCTTTAAGGATTTCGCAAAAGGTCTAGATGGAATCCCAATTTTCTGAGTTCTTTTACATGGCTTTAAAAAAAAAAAACTGAAGGACCGCCGCAAAATTGCAAATTTGGGATGGTATGTTGAATAAAATCATAATTAACTGACACTCCTGTTCTTTTTCTTTTATCCAAAGTCAGGAATTTTTCAGCATCCATCATACATACATACATACATACATACATACATACATACATATATACGTATATATATGTTAAATATTTTCATACTTCCATTTTGTGATGCGTGAATTTTTTCAGAGTCTCAAATTCTAATTCTGCCACATACTTTTCAAATGGACAAGGGATTATTTTACATCCTTTGTTTTTGTATTTTCAAAATACGATGGGAGTTCTTTTTAACAGTGTTTAAATCTTAGAATGTTGCATCAGTGTATCCTAAACACGCCCTTCCTCACCTCCGCCGGTTCTGGTTCTACGTAACGGTCATCCTTGTTAGAAACTAAGAGTCGCTTGCATACATTTGTCGTAATAAGCTCTACGCATGGTCATTCCTATTCAGTACTCTGATGAAAAATGACCCACATGAAATAGTGGTATTATTTACAAAGTCCTGTATGAAATAATGATTCTTTTCGAAAGGCTCCGTCCGGACAAGAAATAAGTAAAGTTTTTTAGACATGGCTGTGTGGTTAAGAAACTCGCTTTGCAGCCATACGTTTTCGGGTTCAGCCTCACAGTGTGGCACCGTGAGCAACAGTCTTTTATTAGCTCCGGACTCGCTAGTGACTCATGACGGAAACTATGTGGAAGCTCGTCAAGCGTGAATTGAGGAGATTAGCTGTTACTTTTAGCAGAGCGAACGACCATGTAGGTTCGTTGTCTGATGATGGTGTTAGCGCTGACTGCAGATAATGGTGGTGTTGGTCGTATAAGTGATGACGACGATGACGATAACGTAGTTGCTGGTGCTGCTGCCGATGATCATGACGACGACGTCAACGATGACATTGGTAGTACTGGTAGTGGTGGTTGTAGTGGTGGTGGTGATTGTATTGGCGGTGGTGCTGGTGGAGACGAGGGTAGTAGTGACGATGAAGTTGAAGTTGCTACTGCTAATATTGATTGATGATAATGAAGACGACGCTACTGCTGCTGCGGGTGATGATGATGATGATGATGATGACGATGATGACGACAACAACGACCATGATGAGGACGATGACATCGATTATGATGATGACAATGCTAACGATATTGACGATGGCGATGTTAAGAAATATGATTCGCCGAAAGTATGAGAAAATCCTGCCCAACTCATGTGAATATGATTGATAAAAGAAACGGCTGAGTAAAAATATTTGCAGCTGTACCACATTGAACACATCAATTTGCAGAAAGTCTCTAACGGAATCTGCTTGGAGGGCCGATTAAAAGTGTTTTTGCGAAATATTTAACCAACACATCAACTGCAAAGAAGAACAAAACTGCAAAGAAAAACAAAACTAAAAACGTCAAAACTAAAAAAAGAAATAGACATATGTATGCGTGTATGCGTGTATGTGTATATATATGTATGTATATGTATATATATGTATATATATATATATATATATATATATATATATATATATATATATATATATATATATATATATATATATATATATATATATATATATGTATATACACACAAAGACACACACTCACACACACACACACACAAACACACACACACACATATATATATATGTACGTATATATGTAGGGAAAGAGAGAGTAAGAGGGAAAGAGAGGGAGCGGGAGAAAATTCTACTTTTTCACGAAAAATCAGTCATACGTTCCTCCACATCATTAAGGAGTAAAACAAAGATTTATATTAAAAGATGAGAATATATAAAAGTTAATAACAAACCAAACATAGGACGTACCTTCATGCATACATACATATGTACGTACGTGCATACACATATTCATAGACACATACACACAACGTACACAGATAAATATGTAAATGCAAAAATGTAAACATATGTATACTTAAATATGTGTGTGCGTGTGTATATGCATGTGCAGATATAAGTATATACATATATACACATATTTGTAGGATATACATATGTTTATACACGGTGGCATACAGGCACACATAAGCAATATATATATATATATATATA
>NC_068986.1:48178437-48181875 GCF_001194135.2 Octopus bimaculoides
GTGTGTGTGTGTGTGTGTGTGTGTGTGTGTGTGTGTGTGTGTGTGTGTGTGTGTGTGTGCGTGTGGTCGTGTTTGTGCTTGTGGTGTTGACAGTCCATATGGTGCTTTTGGTGTTGTTAGAATTTGTGATGGTGGTGATGATGACGCCTGTGGTGGCATTGCATATCGAGGTGATTGTGGTGTTGCTAGATATGTTCTGTGTGGTGGTGTCTTCTCCTTTGTGATATCCTTTGTCATCGTGTACGAATTAAATAACCTAATGGTGACATGGCGGAAAGACGGTGAGCTGGCAGAACCGTTAGTATGCCAGGTGAAATGCTTAGCGGTATTTCGTCTGTCGTTATGTTCTGAGTTCAAATTCCGCCGAGGTCGACTTTGCTTTTCATCCTTTCGGGGTCGATAAATTAAGTAACAGTATGCACTGGGGTTGATGTAATCGACGTAATCCCTTTGTCTGTCCTTGTTTGTCCCCTCTATGTTTAGCCCCTTGTGGGCAATAAAGAAATAAGAATCATTAGCATGCTGGACGAAATGCTTAGCGGTATTTCGCCCGTCTTTACGTTCTGAGTTCAAATTCCGCCGAGGTCGACATTACTTTTCATCCTTTCGGGGTCGATAAATTAAGTACCAGTGGAGAACTGGTGTAGATGTAAATCAGCTTGACCCTTACCCCGAAATTGCAGGCCTTGTGCCAAAATTTGAAACCATTATTATTATTATTATTATTATTATTATTATTATTATTATCATCGTTAGGACTGCGAACTGGCAGAATCGTTAGTACGCCGGACAAAATGCTTAGCGGCATTTCGTTCGTCTTTACGTTCTGAGTTCAAATTCCGCTGAGGTCGAGTTTGCCTTTCATCTTTTCAGGGCTTATAAATGAAGTACCAGTAAAACGCTGGTGTCGATGTAATCGACTAGCCCCGTCCCACCAAATTTCAGGCCTTGTGCCTTTAGCAAAAACGATTATTATTATTATTATTATTATTATGTTTTTTTTCCTTCTTTCTTCAAATTTTTTCCCATTTCTCGCCGAGTGTTTTCCGTACACCTAGGTCAGAGAAACGTTGTATGCATTCCCAATTTACACACGCAAATTCATAGGTAAAACATATTATTATTATTATTATTATTATTATTATTATTATTATTATTATTATTATTATTATTATTATTAGGGCGGTGAACTGGCAGAATCGTTAGAACGCCGGGCAAAGTACTTAGTAGTATTTCGCGCGTATTTACACTCGATTTGCGTTTCATCCTTTCGGGGCCAATAAAATAAGTACCAGGTGAGCACTGAGGTCGATGTAGCCGACTGCTCCCTCTGCCGAAATTGCAGGCCTTGTACCAAAATTTGAAATCGATAATGTATATGGCTGTAGGCGTGTACGTCATAGGGTTGTATTTGTACTTGTGATGGTCATGGTGGCGGTAGTAGTGATGGTGGTATAGATATTGTTCTATATGATGAAGGTGCACTGCCAGATAGGGATAAGTTGACTGTTTGATGCAAATGAAATGGCAGTGAAGAAGCAGTGAAGTGGAATAGCAGCAGATACATCAATCATAGGATGCTTACGTTTTCGGGAAGGTGGTTGACTACACAGACACAGTTCTCTTTCTGCACAGTCAACTAAGATGCATAAATAGCTACCCAGTTTCATTTCTACTTATACAAAAATCCTCTCTGGTGCTCATATGAACTTCCAACTGTCTCAGAAAATCACAGAGCGAACATGTAATGGAACTTTAATATAAAGGCACATCACTAGATAGCACAGAATAAGCGGAAAATTGGTTTTCCCAGAACTTCTGTCAATCCATTGTCATTCACAAGGCTTGGGTCGAACCGCGTCCGCATGATTGTGAAGCAAGTTGATAACTACTTTGCATGCACTTAAAAGAGAACTGAAAAAGTTAAGGAATTACACTGATTAAACTTTTGAATAAAACACATTATTGCGACGAAAGAATGCGTCCATTATCCTATTTGCACTTGGGATAACTGAAATGATACACAGTCACTTCTATAAAGGTTTTGATAGATAACCCATAAAAATAGGTCATACATGTACTCCAAAGAAAATATAATGGGAAAAATTCTAGTATCTATACATGTACTTACAGCACTCTCACATATTTGTTAAAGTTGAACAAGTTTATGCATGTGTTCCAAAAACTGACAAATTGACTTCCTACATAAGGCCTGATGAATTTATACTTCTCAAATCCATTGAATAATAATAATAATGATGATGATGATGATGATGATGATGATGATGATGATGATGATAAAGATGATGATGATGATGATAATGATAATAATAATAATAATAATAATAATAATAATAATAATAATAATAATAACAACAACAACAATAATAACAATAATCTACAAACATAAAGTGTAGGGGTTTACATATAATGAAATGTTAGCAAAAAAAAAAGTCAGAATACACAGTATAAAATAGAATGAGAGGGACATATACATAGTATACCGAGATTAAAAAATAGTTATAATAACCAACTCGACTCGTGAATATTCCACGGAGTAAGCAAAGTCTACATCATTCATATTTTGTTTTATATTTAAAATATATTTTCTGCAATGAAATAGATCGCTCTGAAAGCATTATCCCAACGCATCACAATAGGTGAAATGCAGCAACGCTTTCTGGTGTATGTTGTATTATTGCACGATAACTTCTTATTGTAGTTTTGTTGTGTCTGGGGAGAGTTATTCTCTTTTAGTGCCTTATTATTTAACACACTCACCGGTACAGTTTACACTCATTTACTTATTTATTTTTCTAAGATTTTCGTTGCGTTTTGCAACATTTTTATTAGTCGTTGATTCTTATTGTGGCAAACGGTCAGAGGGTAGTGCACGGGTAATGCAGAGGGTAGTTACTAACGGGATGATAAACAGAATGATAATATGATTACAACTATTTCTAATGGATGCATTAAGTCAGAAATTTGGAGGAAGGATTAGTCAGTTAAATATTGATTTCAAATTTTGGTACAAAGCCAGCAGTTTTGGTGGAGTGGGCAAGTCAATATCATCGACCCCAGTACTCAACTGGTACTTAATTTATCGGCTCCGAAAGGATGAAAGGTAAAGTCGACCTCGGCGGAATTTGAACTCAGAACGAAAAGACGGTCGAAATTCCGCTAAGCATTTTGTCCGTGGCCTTTAGTTAGCTAAATATTAATTGGTGCTTTTATTCTATTGATCCTAAGGGTATAAAACGCAAAACTGACATCTAATGGATTTGAACTCGGACCGTAGAAAGAAGTAACTAAATACTGGAAGATATTTTGCTCGACATCCTAATTATTCTTTCCACCACTCTGATAATTATAACTGTTTCTAATTTAGGCACAAGAGTAATTAATAGATTTGATGGATGAGGTTAGTAGATTATATTA
>NC_068986.1:48182759-48184257 GCF_001194135.2 Octopus bimaculoides
TGACAAGGTTTCTTGTTTGGGCGCTTTCTCAGTTTTGACACCTACTTCCTGCAGCAAGAGCAATACTAACATCAATAGTACCACCACCATCACCATTACGACCGCCGCCGCCACCATCGGAAACTACAATAACAATAACAAAAGTACAATGTAAAGAAAGACACTAAAAAAAAACCGTAGCTAAAGAATGACGTAAACTTTAAAAAATAAATCATTGAATTTGACAACAGCGCCGTCTGTTGAAATCCCCCATATATTGTTGAACTAAACACGTTTTAATTAATCTGCTTCATCATCATCACCATCATCATCATCATCATCGTCGTCGTTATCGCTATCAACGGTATTTAAAAACCATTTTCTCCTTCTCCCCTTCTACAATACCATCTCCAGCGTTTTCTATTACCAAACAAGAACAGGAACAACAACACCAACTACTACTACTACTGCTACTACTATTACTACTACTACTACTACTATTACTACTACTACTACTACTGCTGCTGCCGCTGCAACTACTACTACTACTACTACTGCTGCTGCTGCTGCTCCTTCCCCTCCCACTACTACTACTACTAGTACTACTACTACTACTACTACTACTACTACTACTGCTCCTCCTCCTCCTCCTCCTCCTCCTCCTCCCACTACTACTACTACTACTACTACTACTACTACTACTACTACTACTACTACTACTGCATTTCTAAGTTACATCATAATCACACTCCATAACAGTTACAGCATGGAATATCTTAAGAGAGAAATATGAAAGTTACCAGTGCTCAGAGGAGGCGAGAAGAAAACAAATTGGATCGACTAGTTTCGGCTTCCAATAAAAACTTATCAGGATTTACGTACTCCTAGCTGCTGAGAATGCAATGATACCACATAAAAAGAAGATGAGGGTAAATCTGATCTCATATACATATCAGTGCCAAAGTTAACTGAGTACATTAATTAATTTAGGATATTGACACTGTATACTAATTTATGTTTGCGAGCAGAGTTGCTTTTGCTGCTTGTTCAGGAAAGGGATGACAATATTTATGGCCCTTTGAATTTTGCAAGGCCTCTGAAATTGCTGGGAAGTATCTTTTTCTACTCTAGGCAAAAAGTCCGAAATTTTGGGGGACGGGGGCAGTCGATTAGATCGACTCCGGCACGCAACTGGTAATTAATTTATCGACCTCGAAAGGATGAAAAGCAAAGTCGACCTCGGCGGAATTTGAACTCGGAATGTAAAGACAGACGAAATACCTATTTCTTTACTGCCCACAAGGGGCTACACACAGAGGGGACAAACAAGAACAGACAAACGGATTAAGTCGATTATATCGACCTCAGTGCGTAACTGGTACTTAATTTATCGACCCCGAAAGGATGAAAGGCAAAGTCGACCTCGGCGAAATTTGAACTCAGAACATAAAGACAGACGAAATGCCGCGAAGCATTTTGCCCGGCGTGCTAACGATTCTGCCAGCTCGCCGCCTTAAAT
>NC_068986.1:48184295-48189282 GCF_001194135.2 Octopus bimaculoides
ATTAATTTATCGACCTCGAAAGGATGAAAAGCAAAGTCGACCTCGGCGGAATTTGAACTCGGAATGTAAAGACAGACGAAATACCTATTTCTTTACTGCCCACAAGGGGCTACACACAGAGGGGACAAACAAGAACAGACAAACGGATTAAGTCGATTATATCGACCTCAGTGCGTAACTGGTACTTAATTTATCGACCCCGAAAGGATGAAAGGCAAAGTCGACCTCGGCGAAATTTGAACTCAGAACATAAAGACAGACGAAATGCCGCGAAGCATTTTGCCCGGCGTGCTAACGATTCTGCCAGCTCGCCGCCTTAAATTGGTGGAAAGTAATAGCAGGCGTCTGTTATTTTGGACCAGAGGAAAAATGAAATGATGTTAATCTTAGGCATGGTTTATTTCCCTTTTATTGGTCCAGGTACTTATCAAAAGGATTCTCTCATTCGGGTCTCTCTCTGGGTGAAAGGAAATACAAGGCCAATACGTTATGACAGAGACATCCAGGTCCAGCGATAGCCAAGAAATTTAACAATACTAGACTCAAGTACTACAATGAGTACTACTCCATTTCTATGTTTGACTCCTTGTCGAACTCAAACGCTCTGGAAAAGTGGTATTGTCTATTTTTGACTTGTCTGAGTGTCCATGTACCCTCCACATAGAACATGATAGTAGAATGGTACTGAGGATTTAGTCGTCAACTTCACATACCAGAACATGATAGCAGAGTGGTATTGAGGATTATGTCGCCGACTTCACATATCAGTATGATAGTAGAGTGGTGTGGACGATTCAGCCGCCGACTGGTCAAATATAAAAAGTATAGTATTGATTTACTTGATGACGAGTAGCTGATAATTGATTTCTGCTTTTCGTTGCTTACTGTTCCTGTTAATAAATTGCAGTTGCCACTACTTGCATTGTTATGAAAATAAGAGAAGCCTGTTTAGTTCACGCCGAATGTGTGTATACTGTAAATAGTTAAAAACAACTAATCTCTCTCATAACAGACCGCTGATGAAGCTTTGGCTAATGATTTTCTTGGCAGGTTGCTCTGCTTTTTTCTTTTACAGGGTAAAAATGTTTTAGTTAAGGCGTCTTAGCCTTTTTCAAGGTAAACTAAATGTGCGCGTGTTAAACATCAGTTCGTCAGTTGCTTTTACATTTTTATAGGCATACACTCAGATATACACACAAACAGAACGTACGTTCAATTTACGATCCGCATACTCATATGGTACATAAATGTTTGTAGTGTTTCATTCGAGAAAAGTAAATAATTCTAATGAAACAAACTGAATTAAATGAAAATTAAGCGAATCTGAATGTCTATTTGCTCAGTCTAATTGTTGATGCGGCTCCTGGACAAATACAGGCAGTTAATAGGAATGATAGTTTAGTATTATATATACGTGTAAACACTCGTGGTAAGTAGCTTGCTTACCAACCACATGGTTCCGAGTTCAGTCCCACTGCGTGGCACCTTGGGCAAGTGTCTTCTACTATAGCCTCGAGCCGACAAAAGCCTTGTGAGTGGATTTGGTAGACGGAAACTGAAAGAAGCCCGTCATATACATATATAAATATATATGCATGTGTATGTGTTTGTGTGTATGTGTTTGTCCCCTCACCATCGCTTGACAACCAATGTTGGTGTGTTTACGGCTCCTGTAACTTAGCAGTTCGGCAAAAGAGACCGATAGAATAAGTACGAGGCTTACAAAGAATAAGTCCTGGGGGCGATTTGCTCGATTAAAGGCGGTGCTCCAGCATGGCCGCAGTCAAATGACTGAAACAAGTAAAAGAATAAAAGAATATATATGTATGTATATACTTTATTTAAAAGCAGCAGAAATATAACAAAAAAAACTGTTACTCAGAGTTTCACGTTCCCGTTCATCGGACAGTTTCTAACAAAACTGTCCGATGAACGGGAACGTGAAACTCCGAGTAACAGTTGTTTTTTTATTATATTTCTGCTGCTTTTAAATAATGCATATTACTCTACCTCTGGTATTTGAGTACTCTTTTATTTACCTTGTTGCACATTTATGTGCTTACTCCGGTATATATATATATATATATATATATATATATATACACATGTAGGGTGCGTCAGATATTTGCGGTCATTTGTATAAATTTAGAAAAAGACGCATAACTCACCAAAGGAAAGTTGTATTTCAAAGCAAGTTAGTACAAATAGTCTCAAGAATCCTTTTATCACGCCTATTTAATGAAACCATTGTTAGCGCCAATGGCTGCTTCAATACGGGGTCGGAAGCGTTGTCGGAATCAGATGATCTTTATCAATTTTAGACATAGTGCAGCTTATGATGTCCAACTGAGAGATTGTATGATGCTTTGTGTGAGTAGATTGACCTCTCTCTCTACTTTGCCTCATACATGATAGTCCAGTGGATTTAGGTCTGGTGAATCAGGAGGCTGTGTGCCTGGAGGAACATGATCATGGAGAATGTCACGTATTCAAGCTTTATGAGACGGCACATAATCTTGGAAGACATACGATCTTCTGTAGCGTACTCTGTCTATCCAAGGCCTTATAAATTTCTTGAACACCTCTGCGTAGACAGCAGCATTGACTGTGAAAAAAATGAGGAGGCTTGGCATCTCACTCATTGCTGACGACACAGTTGCTTGGAACTTAGTATGCATAACTGTTGGAAGCACATTCGGGTCGCTGTCGTTCCATCGGTTTGCCTTTTGTTCCCAGTAACGGTTTTACTCACCGGAGAAAAACCAAAGCATTCCAACCTCTCGGTGTTTTAACTTGTTTATCAAGCGCTTTGCGTGGATCGAACGATACTCTCTTGTCTCATCTGACTTAAACTGACCCCTTCGCATCACATACGACCTATACCCGACATACTTATGCACAACTTCTGAAGGTGCATTTTGAAACATTAAGGTAGTTTGCAATGGCTCTGACTGACTCTCCCGTGCTTTTAGCGATTAATTCTTGAACTTTTTGATTAAAGTTATGTAAAAAGCTTCCAGCCGTTTGTACAAAACTTTCAGCTCCTCTCAAACTTTGACAACTTTCATAAAACGAGTTATCTCTGAACCACTAAGCTGCGTTTTTAGGACAACGATTGCAGCGTTCCTTTTCATTTTCTGAGTCAACCTGACGTCAGACATTATTTATCTGAAAAGTAAGCTTTAAAAGAATTAGAAGAAAGTTAGAGCTCTTGAAAGAGGTGTCCTCAAAGAAACAGGCCACTCTGTGCATACAAGCATACACACATTATTATTATTAATATTATTATTATTATTATTATTATTATTATTATTATTATTATTATTACTACTACTACTACTATTATTATTATTATTATTATTATTATTATTATTATTATTATTATTATTATTATTATTATTATTATTATTATCATCATCATCATCATCATCCTTATTATTATTATTATTATTATTATTATTATTATTGAGTGAGAGAGCAGTGCTTGTCATCAAAGTGACACTGGGTACTAATATACAAAGTCCAATATACCCATCATGACTACCCGTCTGATAAGTGTACACCAGGTACATGCATCACCACCAGATGAGCGCGACATGGTGATCTTATAACAAGATAAACAGTGCATGACCTTGCAGGTGATGCCAAGTTAGAGTTTTCTTCGGGTTGAGCAGCCCATCCGCTCAAAATGTCCCTGAATAAGGTTTGTTAAAGAATGTTGAACGAAACACCCATGTTTCCGAAGGTGAATTATTCAAACCCCAAAGAATTTCTCTCAACATATGGCTATAATGCTCCCCCACTACTTCTGCTCGTGATCAGAGATGCACATATCGTCAACTACAAAGGGACATGCTCAACTGGTTAAAGTCAAGCAACTGACAAGCAAATTTGTGGTATTGAGCAGAATATTTGCTGTTGCCCATCTTTTATACCAAGACAAAACAATGTAAATGATAACACTTCCAATCAGTTAAGATCAGAAACCATGCGATCCACTGCCTGGTACTGCTATTATCATTATCGGCGTTGATTGAACAGACGTGTGATCAAAAATCTCTCTCGCCGTAATCATCTTTTCTTTTATTCGAACCGTGTATTTTACAGCCATATTATCAAACACATCCTTCTCTTTTTAAGAAGGTAGAGTGTGATTTGTGGCGAGAATTTTGCTGGTATTGTCAACTGATCGACCGGTTACGTTGAGTATCCCCCATCATTATTTTTGTCCCGATTCAGTCATAATTGCGGAGACTAAGAGATCAAACATGTTCCAATAATGACCATCAGTTCTTTTATTCAAACGCATCATATATTAAACAGTATTATCCAGTATATCTTTTCTTCCTTAAAACAATCAGGGTTTGGTTTAAGAAAGGTTTTGGTGTTATTTCTTGCAGATCAAATGTTCATGTAAAGGCTCACACATTGTCTTGCATCTTCTACATTTTTTTTTTTAGATCTTTTCACTGGTTCCACACTCTTCCTTATTTCTCTTCTCCCTTTGAAATTTCCTTGTCTTTGCTGTTCCCATAACTTTGGGATTTTGTAGCCTTACGTGCTTCGTCGCTGACACATTATGTTGGTGTATCTATCTGTTGGTATATTTGTGACTGATCTGTTTAATATGGTGGAAAAAAATTACTGGTTTGCTTATTTAAGTTTTAGCAGAATAATTGTGCTAATATATAACAAATGTCAAGTTGTGTCAAGAAATGTAACTTCTTTGCTGAAGAGCTAATGTTCCTTGGTTTTGGACACATTTAAAAGCGTCATTATAGTATGATTAAATAATATATATAATGGTAGATATATGTGTGTTTGTGTGTGCTTGTGTGCTTACGAAGACATGAGTATGCTTGAGTATGTGAGGAGACATAAATAAAGAGTGAAAAAGAAAGTGAAAAACATACATTTATGCGCCAACATACATCTTATACGCCATATAAATATATACACCATATATATACATATATATATATATATA
>NC_068986.1:48189664-48191761 GCF_001194135.2 Octopus bimaculoides
ATATATATATATATATATATATACCATATACGCCAAAGCTTGCACACGTATACACACACACGTACACACTCACATAAATAAACGCACACGTGCATAAAGTCAGCAAAAGACAGAAAGTCAAAAGAGAGTACGAAAGAACGAAGAGCGAGCAACTCCTGAGATAGACGAAAGGGACAAAAGTAAGAGGGGAAAGAGCAAACATAATCATAAGAGAGGGTGGAAGTAAGAGGAGCAAGGAACAGAGTCAGAGAGGGAGAGAGATAGAGAACGAAGAAATGAAAAATAGAAAGAGGCGGAGGGGGAGAAATATACAACGAAATACAAAGAGAGGTAAGAGAGAAAGACAGAATGTATGAGAGATATAGATAAAAAGGGAGAGAGAAAAAGAGAGAACGAAGGAGGATGAATCAGTGAGATTAGGTAGAATTTATGACTTTTACTGCAAGGATTGGTGTTAATGTTGGCAGCAGCAGATGGTGAACTAGGTATGGTAATGGTGTGAGGAGTTGAATTTCTGACGTGATCAGATTTTTATTACATAATTGGTCCTGATTAACGTCATTAAAGAGAGCATAGGTGACTACATACTGTCGATGTAGATAAAGGTTGCTTGTAGTGATGCTTGTTGTTTGGTGCTTAATGGCTGCTGCTTGCTGCCAGTATGCTTTATGCTGTGTAGTTTCAGTGAATGCGTCTTCTAGATGGTAGCCATCTTTGTTCGTCATATTCGCCTGTTCTAAGATGGGGGTTGGCCAGAGAGTTATCTTGGAAGTATAACTTCTTTTCGTTTATGATGTGAATAGATTACAAAGAATAATACTATAACGAATAAATCAGTTTATTAATTGTACTACAACTACAGCATATTATGGGAGAAACGTACATTAGTACTATCAAGATAAGTAGCCAATGAAATATATGTATATACACACGTAACAAACATTACATGAACACGCATATTACATACATATATACATACATTACATACATTACATAAACACACACACGTCTAGCAAGCACTCTGTATATCTTAACGTGGATATATTAATAAGGAACAGTAATACTGCAGCATTTCTCTTGAAAAGGCATCTCGAATATACGATTTCTGTGTACTTGCGAGTCATCGGCAGCAGCTATCGACTATTACCACATGCTTAGACACATTTCTCCTCAACTTATGTACAGAAAAACAGTGACTAAACAATCACTGTTCTCGCAAGTAGCTGGTGATCTGAATAAAAAACTCGTTATTGGTGATGGAAGTAGTATTAGTACCGAAAACCAATCTGTGTATCTTACTTAAAGTGGATATACTATTAAACCGTAACACGGAGGTATGCAGTTTAAGAAGTTATCCTGCATAGACGTATAGTGCTAAAAGCAAAGAAGTATCAGTACGAGTTAGTGGGTACTTGCTGCTGATAACGTGGAAATTCGCAGAAATCTCGTGCTCTTGTTGTTTCTCCCTTTTGTTTTTCATTTGTCATCTGCTACTGAAATTTCTGTGCTGTTTAGCGCTATACTTCTATACGAGATACCTTCACAAGACGAATACTAGAGATATACTATAGCTATCTATTAGTGTAGCCACGTTAAGTAAGATTGCTTTCCGTTAATACGGTTTCTGGCGCTAATTACGGCTATATATATATATATATATATATATATATATATATATATATATATATATATATATATATATATATACATGCATATATGTATGTGTGTGCGAGTGTGCATATGTGTGTGCGTGCCTGTGTACGTACACATATGTGTATGTATCCATACATACATACATACATACATGCATATATATATAAACACATACGTACATACACACAAACATACATGTATACACACACATATATATCTGGTCCAAATAATAATAAAAAAATTACAAAGACAGGTGAGGAAACAAGAGGCATCATATATTAGTCTGACGCTCGGGTAAAATGGATGTTTCGAGCCTAGGCTCTTTGACAGAAAGGAAGAGAGAAAGAGAAAAAAATGTGTTGAGATAAATGGTTCTATATGTTGAAATCATATGAATCATCATCATCATCCTATATGTGTTTATATATATATATATATATATAT
>NC_068986.1:48192025-48193021 GCF_001194135.2 Octopus bimaculoides
AATTTCCAGAACTATGGAAACCGACAAATTTCCTACTGTAAAGTTTCAAAAAATACCCAACTTACGTAATGCAAGGTGGAATTCTCGAGCAATACTAGCTCTTTTGGCATTTATTCTTCTACCAGAGTAAAGAGTTTTGCTTCTCAATGTTTATCGATTCATCTTTCACAGCTGGACAGATTTTTCGTTTACTGACCAAATGTTCAATGCACATGATTATCAGAAGTTATGTGATAGCCTGCAAGTTCATAAAAAAGCATTGAACTCTAAAAACTTTTGTTGTCGAGAACCATTAAAACAGGAAATTCTCAGAACAAATCAGAGTGCAGAATGGGCAATCAAGTGCTTTCAAGATCTTGATGATGTTTGTAAAAAGAAGTAACTTCAGCTTCGGTTTATTTTATCTAACAAAACATATTAATTCATTGCTATGTTTAAAGATTTGCTAACATTCAGCGCTCTTTTTCTTATACAATTATTTAAAAGTGGAATTAAACTTATAAAGTTAAAAATATGCATTGTTTTTAATTTTTGTATATTAGTGAATGCTTGCAGTGGCCTCTGTCTTAAAATAACCTAGTTTTGAACCTTTGCATAGAACAATTTCAATTCAGTAATCTTAAAAATGTATAAATACACTTTTATTCCGCATCTCTCTTGCGTTTGCAAGGATTTAGGTAGAGGAAATACAGAGGAGTGAATCTAGCCCATAAATCCGAAGCTACTACTAAAAAGTTGAAATTTCAGATATACTATTTCTGCATCGTGTTAAGTCAACACACCAAATTTGGTAAAAACTTGAGCAGGCATTATGAACACCCCAAGAACTTTGCATGATTTAGGTCAAAAGTGGTGATCGATTTCTTAAATTGCTGGTGATGTTTTTTTCCAAATAAAGCAAAATAAATGTTAGTTTCCTAATTTATTTTAAATTATTCATCGAATTACAATATAGTGTTATTAGGTTGGGAAAAAGCCATAACCCTAATATATATA
>NC_068986.1:48193202-48197640 GCF_001194135.2 Octopus bimaculoides
TGTTGTACTTGGGGATGGTCATATTGCCAGTTTAGCCAATAAATATATATATATATATATATACATACATATATGTTGATTTAGTTTTACATCATAAATTATCAGTATATGAGACAATTATCTCATGCAGATGAATTACTAGAGGAAGACAATCTTATTGATATCTAGTATTAAGCATTAGATCGTTTGAAATAATTCGTTGAAATGTTACTTTATCGTTTCCGCGCGGGACAAAAGGCAAAAATGACCCCGGTGAGATATGGGCTCAGAAGGTAAAAGAGCTGTACCCGAATATAACTCAGCAGATTTTATCTGATTCTCTAACGGTTTTAACTAGCCTGCGTGTTTAATATAGTAACATTATAATTAATGCAGTGTGGTACAAATATAAATAAATAGCGCTATATTGAACAAGACATGCAATAATATTAAGCGTTGACGTTATCAGAAAGAAACTGAAAGAGAATCTGAATGTGTGACAATACAATGAATCAAACAAAGTTGAGTGGAGCGAAAGCACGCAATATAAATAGGACATCTGAAGTGATGATGATGATGATGATGATGATGATGATGATGATGATGAGGATGATGATGACGACGATGATGACAATAGTAATAATAATAATTATGATTATTGTTATTATTTCTACTCTAGGCACAAGGCCTTGCAAATATTTGGTGGTGAAGGGAGATAGTCGATTACATTGACTCCAGTGCATAACTGGTACTTAATTTCATCTACCCCAAAAGGATGAAAGGCAAAGTCGACCTCGGCGGAATTTGAACTTAGAACGTATCGACGGGCGAAATACCGCTAAGCATTTCGTCCAGCGTGCTAACGATTCTGCCAGCTCACCGCCTTTAGTAATACTGATAATAATAATAATAATAATAACAATCATAATAACGATAATAATAATAATAATAATAATAATAATAATAATAATAATAATAATAATAATAATGGAGAAGTAATACTAGTAGTAGTAGTAGTAGTAGTAGTAGCAGAATGATGATGATGACGATGAAGAGGGGGAGGGCCTTAATTGCCGCCAAAGCAACGGATGAGGAGAACGGCACAACAAAGATAGACATGAAATGTGGGGACTCACACTGAGGCGAATAATCAGAAAAGCTTAATAAATACACCTGGTAAACATTATAAAAGAAAAGAAATTACATATATATATATATATATATATATATATCGCTAGCCATTAAACCTCTTTCTGTTTTCTCTCCCTGTTTATTTCTGTGTTCCTTTCTGTCGAAGAGCGTAGGCTTGGAACGTAAAACACTTTCTGACTTCCCGAGCGTTAAACTAATACGCTGCCATATTCTCAGTCTCGTGTAACGAAATCAGTGTGATCCCAATTTCTCTCAAACTGTTTACAACCGTCGGTTCTTAACTAAGACACAGCAATAGAACACAGTTGTACTGGATTTTTTTTTTTTTGTTCTAGGTCTTGTGGTACAAGTAAAGATGCTTTTTTTGTTTTGCTGTTAATAAAAATCGGTGAGTTATTGCATTCGTCTCAATTTTGTTTGTTTCACAGTTATTCAACATACTGGAAAGCTCCTACGAATGAACAAACTTTCTATGCGTTTCTGTTGCTTGTGATGGATTCGACTGCTACAGAGAACGAGGTATTGATGGTGGAAGAAACATGTTGTATGAGTGTTGTTGTGATTTGTACCATTTATTGTCATCAATCTAGTAAACGCATCTTTAATATTTCTTTCACTTTTCGCTTACTCAGTTGTTATTTGTAGTAGTAGTAGTGTTGGTGAAGGCGCATGGCTCAGTGGTTAGAGTGTCGAACTTACGATCGTGAGGTTGTGAGCTCGAATCCCGGACCGAGCTGCGTGTTGTGTTCTTGAGCAAGACACTTTATTTCACGCTGCTCCAGTTCCCACAGCTGTAGAAATGAGTTGCGACGTCACAGGTGCCAAGGTGTATCGGCCTTTGCCTCTCTCTTGGATAACGCCGGTTGTGTGGAGAGGGGAGGCAGGTATGCATGGGCGACTGCTGGTCTTCCATAAACAGCCTTGCCCGGACTTGTGCCTGGGAGGGTAACTTTCTTGGTGCAATCCCATGGTCAGTCATGATCGAAGGGGGTCTCAGCAGTGTTAGTGACGGTAGCAGTAACGGTGCTTTCAGTAGCCTCATCGAATGTGGCAGTAGCTAAATTGGTAACGGCAGTGGTAGAGATGATAAAAATATTCCTCGTAACTGTAATGGTTTTCAAGGCGTTGTTATTGTTGTTGTTGTTAATGTACTTATTCTCTGTCGATTCATAATAATTTATTTTTAACATTTTTCAGTGATTAAACTATGGCCATGCTGGGGCACCATCTTATAGAATTTTTTGTCGAACAAATCAACCCCAGTACTTATTTTTTATAAAGCCAAGTACTCATTCTATGGTCTCTTTTGAACCGCTAAGCTACGGGGAAATAAACATACCAACATTAGTTGTCAAGTGGCGTGGGGGACAAACATAGACAGAAAGACGCGCACATGTAGATATATATATATAGACATATTTACGACGGGTTTCTTCCAGTTTCCGCCTACCAAATCCACTCACAAGTGGATTTGGTTGGCCCGAGGCTATAGTAGAAGACACTTTCCAAAATGCCCTGCACTGGGACAGAACCTGAAACGATGTAGTTAGGAAGCAAGCTTCTTACCATACAGGCACGTCTGCGCCTCATAAGTTAATAGTTTTCTCTATGTTGCAATACGTATTTTTGTATGTATGTAGATGCATACGTGCATGAACAGAGGTGAGTGTATGAGGTAAGTGCAGCTAAAAAGGTAAAGACTATTTTGTACCATATTCTACAAATTAATCACCATGAAATATTTATTCTACAATTAATCCCTAGAAATATGAAACAAAAACAAATTTATTATTGATACTTAAGCAATCAACCTCAATAAATTACTGTGTCGTTTATATCTTCCTAAATATACCAGCGGTTTCGTGATGCGAATGCTTAAATTTTATGGCAAAGGCAATCAACTACCTAAGCCTAAGATTAGGATCTTGTATTGATTATAATATCGGTAAATCATTGTATTGATTTCTATATATTTTTTTTAATGTAATTCTTTGAAAACATGACCTTAGCGAATATTTCACCTTTCCTTCAACAAACATCTTCGGTCAATTTACGTTTCGTCGAATTTGTTTTTCTGAGAAAATGGATTTCTCCAAATATACCTTTGTAGGAATATGACTTTCAATTGGCTTGTCTTTCGGTAATTAAGCTTTCGCCTAAAGTTTTTAAAGTTTTGCACACACACACACACATATATATATATACATACACACACAGACGCGCACACGCACACACACACGCACACACACACACATACATACACACATATATATATATATATATATATATATACATATATTTACATAAAATATGTATGTATGTATATATGTATATATGCATGTATGTATGTATGTATTTGAAGGCGGCGCTCCAGCATGGCCACAGTCAAATGACTGAAATAAGTAAAAGAATAAAAGAATATAATGTAATATATATGTTAATATTTGTCTTTATGTTTTTATGTTCAGTTTTAATAAAAATTGTTGGCACTCCGTCGCTTACGACGTCGAGGGTTCCAGTTGATCCGATCAACGGAACAGCCTGCACGTGAAATTAACGTGCAAGTGGCTGAGCACTCCACAGACACGTGTACCCTTAACGTAGTTCTCGGGGATATTCAGCGTGACACAGTGTGACGAAGGCTGACCCTTTGAATTACAGGCACAACAGAAACAGGAAGTAAGAGTGAGAGAAAGTTGTGGTGAAAAAGTACAGCAGGGTTCGCCACCATCCCCTGCCGGATGCCTCGTGGAGCTTTAGGCGTTTTCACTCAATAAAACACTCACAACGCCCGGTCTGGGAATCGAAACCACGATCGTATGACCGCAAGTCCGCTGCCCTAACCACTGGGCCTTTGCTCCTCCACCCTAATAAAAATAATTTCACATTAATCTGATGGGTTACACTATACTTTTGTAAGAGTACAAATTTATTCTCAAACAAGAATGCTGTTGGCGGTGACTTCGAAGTTTGCCCCTGCTAAACCATCGTCATTGGCAACAACACTTTTGTTTAAGCATAATTAATACAGTACACACACGTACACACATACACACACGTACACACATACACACATGTATGTACGTATGTATGTATGTATGTATGTATGTATGTATGTATGTATGTATGTATGTATGCACGTATATATCATGCGTCCGTGTTTGTGTGTGATTACTTATCAAATCCGTTTTATCAATATTTATCTCTTCCTATCTATCTTACGAAGATGTTCTAAAAATCTGTGTCTCTTATTTTATTCCGGTTTCTCTTTATTTCCTCATTTCCCTTTAGTATACATATTCCCCAC
>NC_068986.1:48200618-48201271 GCF_001194135.2 Octopus bimaculoides
TTTAAAAATGCACCTGAATGTCGTAGTTTTTAAATTTTGTAATTAATTTATTCAAATACCGAACCGGTTTCGACAATTTTGGGGTTACCAATAGCAAAAAACTCGTGCACTACGACTAAAATTGAAAAAAGAACTTCATGCATTGCGACAAAAATTGTTTAAACATTTTTTTCGTTCGATCCCTCTTTTTCGCTTTCTCCCCACTATTAAAAAAAAAAAAAAAAAAAAATCCGACTGGACATTCAATCATGTACGTTTGTTATAACCTTCATCGTACATTTACACTAATATTACCACCTAACCCTGTGAAACTCATTATAATTTCTGTGAACATTTGAACATTTAATCATTTACACTTGCTTTTCTGAATTGTAACTTTGTAACTTTAAACTTTCCTAAACACTTTATTTGTTTATTCTTACCATTAATAATCAAAAGATTCTCGCAACCAGTTTGGCGTTTCAATAAATCTGTTGCAAAATTTAAAAACGATTACGCATTTTGAGATTCATTTAACCAATTAATGAAGTAATGTGATCGATGTTGTTTGAGATTTTGGTGTTGAAACAGCTGGAGAGTATACAATTAAATTGTAAACATAACTGAAATATTTTCTCTCAGATGCATACATACATACGTACATATGTATATAT
>NC_068986.1:48201595-48203732 GCF_001194135.2 Octopus bimaculoides
TATATATATATATATATATATATATATATATATTGATTGATAGATAGATAAATATATACATACATGCTTGCATACATATATATATTTATATATATATATATATATATATTTACATACAGAGATCGACTAATGCCTTGTGAATGATTAACGGAGGTCGTATGGAAGCCCACCAAATATATATATGTGCGTGTATGTATATGTATATAATATATATATTGTGTGTGTGTATGCACATATATATATAGGTTGTGTGTTTATATGCATTATCCCCGCCCACTACCACAGTTTCCTACCCTTCATATCTTTCTCGTTTATAACACTACTTCCCACTGTAGTTCATTTCGCTTTTCCCAAATCATCTTCACATAGAACAGCTTATGTTCTTTTAAGTATTTTACCAACATGTTTCAGAAATGCTACATGAAATTAGAATGAGTAGCAACTATGATTACATTTTTGTCGGGTATACTTCATGTACGTCCATTCTATCAACGAATGCATCGTTGCCTCCTCTCTTTTGTAAACACTTTAATCTACGCCAGTATCTTTTTATTCCGTTCTTGAAAACACTTCCTTCATTTCTGAATCTTTTGCCGATATCTACGATACTTCTCTCCATTGGTCACTGTAGCTCCCTTCGTGCTACATTGAGGATCGTGGTCGAGTGGTCATTCTTACTTAGACTTTTCGTCCCCACTCACCCGAAAGCAAATGCACCCTAATGTTCTCCAAATTTCACCGTCTTCGTTGTATCTGCTGTAGCAAGTCTGGCTTTCGTACCGAGTTTCAATACAAGGTCTGGTTCTTTACCCGACACAGATAAATTCCCAACTTAATACATCCTGGTACAAGATATTCTCTCTTGCCTCTGTGAAGTCGACCGCACCTCAAACTCCAGATCCCACATTTATCGCATTACCATTCCCCTTCATTTTCCTTTCATCTCGGGCACTTCCATCTTACTCCTACAGTTCACTACTCTATGCATATTCCAACTCCTTCAATCCGTATGAACAGAAAGATACATACATACATACATACATACATACATACATACATATATACATACATACACACACACACATACATACATACATACATACATACATACATACATACATACATACATACATACATACATACATATTAGGAGCACTAGTTTTTGTTACTAAATGCTTAAAGACTCTGGATAAATTGGGATTTTCAGAAAGAGAAATCGACCGGCTAATTCATACATTACAAGTGCAATCTGTGACTGGAACAGTAAAAATATGCAAGACTTTTCTCGTGTTACAAATGTGAATTTGTCTGTGTTAACTATATTCCAAAGATGGGGCCTTGTAAATTTGTTGAAAACCGGCTCCCTCCTTAGTGGAAGATTTATAATAATTAAAAAAAAAAGAAGAGACATACATACGTACAGAGACACTACATAGATAAGAAGCTTGTGCCCGTAATGTTAAGGCATTTCCACTCATATCTTACTGAGTGTGAAACTAATAATAAGAAACTTTTATTTGTAATATTTATTTTGTTATTTCAGTAGTTATGCATAAACACATACACATGCACACATGCATACATGCATACGTATACATACGCACATACATGCTTATATATATATTTATATATGAATATATATAAACATGTATATGAATGCATATATGCTTACATATATGCATATATATATATATATATATTTATATATATATATATATATACATACACACACACAAACACACACACACACACACGCACACACACATATGACATTTGTCAAGCACGTAGATGACTGCGATAGACGTGATTGGTTTCAATCTTTGAATCATCGCCACCTGTGAAACATGATCGCAAGGATCGGAGGAGGATTAACTCTGTAAACTATTCGCCAATAAAATATAAATACTAGTGAGTACTTCATTATATTTATAAGCGTATATATACATTTGTACGTATACATCTATGTATAAATGCGTATATATGTGTATATGCATACATCGTGTGTGTATATATATATATGCATATTTATATATGCATGCATGTATATGTATGTGTGTGTGCATAAATATATATATATGTGTGTGTGTATGTATATGTATATGTATATGTATATATATATATATATATATATATATAT
>NC_068986.1:48204790-48207592 GCF_001194135.2 Octopus bimaculoides
AATAATAATAATAATAATAATAATAATAATAATAATAATAATAATAATAATAATAATAATAATAATAATAATGATAATAATAATAATAACAACAATAATAATAATGATAATGATAATAATGATAATAAACATAATGGGCATGATGATGATTATAATGATGATGATGTGGAAGAGCAAGTAGACAAAGTGGTGTAGGGAAAGGAGAGGAGATGGATGAAGTGGATGAGGGCCAAACGATATTTTTTTTAATATTATCAATAACGATTTTTTAATTTCTTTATTTGTATTTTTTCATTGTGATATCATTATAATAATGATTTCTTTTGATTTTAATATTGATTTTTTGTTTGATAAAAATAATAACGATATAAAATAACAACATTAATAACAACAAAATGATAATGGTAATGATGATGATGATAACTATGATGATGATGATGATGATGACGACGACGACGACGACGACGACGACAATAGCTGCAGCAGCCGCAGCAGCAGCCGCAGCAGCAGCCGCAGCAACAACAACAACAACAACAATAATGATAATATTAATGGTTTCTAAAATAGGCATAAACCTTGAAATCTGGCGGAAATGGATTGTTCAATAACTTCGCTCCAGTACTTGTCTGACAGTCTATGTTATCAACATCGGAAAGATGAAAGACAATATTGAAATAAGCGGGATTGGAACTATGGATGTAAAGGGCCAAAACAAATACAGCAAGGCATTTCTTTTATTGGCCAAAAGGGCCCAAGATCATCGCTACTTGGCAGTCTTGGCACCGTCTTCAAACGATGGATCGCTATAATGTACAGTGTTCAGACTTAATAGCAACTGCTTTGCATCAAATGCTCTGTCTTCAATTAATACTCTCCTCTTACCCTCTGTTTGTCTTAGCGCTGAAGTCGTTGCTTAGAAGGCTGGAATCTTTCTTGAAATAGGACAACCATTTCTGGAAACGACGACGTCGCTATCGTAATGGTGTCGAACAGGTTGAAAATTGAACTGATCGGCGACATTCTAGATGATTACTAGAAGGCAAATGGTGCATGCTTTAATTACAACAAATCGATGAGCTTACTACTTCGCATATGGAGCGGTAAATCCATGCAAGATGATGGCCTGTGTCATTGGACTAGGGTCCAGTTAAAGTGGCTGGTCACTAGTTACGATAAGTTCTTCCGATGGATAAAAACTGGAAAGAATTCGAGAGCAAGAAATAATGGCTGAGAAGGAGCTGTCTCTGAGAGATGCGGGTAGAAGAAACGAACATCTATACTACTTCGTTGACTTACCACAACCTATCAATTTATCAATTGTGCCTTAATTTTAGAAACACTTGGCAGATTAGAGTACATGCGCTTTCGTGTCTTGTTTATAGCAAAGGTTTCTTTATTCAAGAGATCAATCTGCAGTCAATGCCATTACTCCGGAATTCTGCAGCTGATAATTCTCAGGACGATACTAAGGAAAAATACATGGGGAAAAACAATACGTGATGTATGTCGATTAAAAATGAGAGATCCCTAATATCAACAGATGTACAATAATATGTTGGTAACAATAAATATCCTTTACACTACTATTTAAATATATATGTATTTTAAAGCCAAAATAAGTAAGCTACAACAAAATTTATAATACGGGTCGATGGTAATATTAACTGGTATTTCAATACGTCAAGTGTAGGACCCCTTCGTCAGGAAATTTACGAAGAAAATGTATTGATAGCTGATTTCTCTGCTCTATGCTGAATGAAGCGTTGTTTTGCGTTGCTATAGCATCCAATCAACTGCAGTCCACCTCTGTTATTAATTCGTAGTGTGTCATTGTTAATTAAAATAGCTTCCTTTTTTCCTCAAGTTCCCAGTGTTTCTTTCTGTAGCTTCAGTGGAAACGGGTGTGTCATGATATCTATCTATCTATCTATCTATCTATCTATCTATCTATCTATCTATCTATCTATCTATCTATCTATCTGTCTGTCTGTCTGTCTGTCTGTCTATCTAATCATTTCCGATGACCAATCGTTGCTAATGCCTTGTCACTTGCCTTCCTCCACTCTCTATCCCCACAGACTACCCTACTACTACTTTTCTCTATCCCCTCATTAGCCTCTCTTTACCTTTCTTTCTCTTCTCCTTCTCCCTCTACTTTGTTCAATAGCCACTGCCAGTGTCATTCTCTTACAAACCAGCCACCTCAATATGAATACACCATTCCCATTTCTGTCAAATTATTGCCTGGATATTTATACTGTGAAAACACTAATCATACTATAATACTACCTGGATTTACCTAGGTTTTACCTAAGGTCATACAAACTAGCACTCATGCTCTCGGCGGAAAAATGAACTGGAAAATTCCTTTCCTTATTTCCTTACTCTCTACTCTTCTATTTAATTGCTTATTATCTGCGAAGTTTCCATGTCTTGATCTCGTATCTAATTATTTCCTACCTATTTTCTCTATTTGTCTCTGATGACGGAATACCCCATATTCAGGCATACTCGCTTATCACTTGGGACATCCTAGAAACAGCTGTAAGACCGCAACTTATTTGAGAATAATAACGAATATATAATACTTTGAGATGGTTGTTATGCCTTGGAGTTTGTTGTACTCTTTCACAAGTATATATTCGCTATATCGGAAACCTAAGCTGTCTCCATAGGTCTCGTCTCGGTACGAGCTTGAAGCCCTCATAACCCGTTACAGCACTTACCCAGCGGACCAATTCGTTTAGATTACCAGTGAACTAAACGTCTATACTCTGTCTGTCTATATATATATATATATAT
>NC_068986.1:48208216-48221619 GCF_001194135.2 Octopus bimaculoides
ACACACACACACACACACACACACACACACACATATATATATATATATATACATACATACATACATACATACATATATATATATGTATACGATGAGCTTTCAGTTTCCGTTCACGAAATCCACTCACAAGGCTTTGGTACGTCCAAGGCTATAACAGAAGACACTTGACTAAGGTGACACGCAGTGAGACTGAACCCGGAACCATGTGGTTGGTAAGCAAGCTACTTACCACACAGACACTCCTGCGCCTATACATTATATTCTGTTCTCTTACTTGATAAAGGAAATCGGATATGTCTCGTCTGAGGAACAGTAAACAAAACTGCGAAAAGGTCCGTGTGTGTGTTTGTGTGTGTGTGTGTGTGTGTGTGTGTGTGTGTGTGTGAACACATACACAGAAAAGAAAGGGAGGTATGAGACTTGAATGGCATTAGACGTGTGCTGCGATCGTGTGGTATTAGCTAGATCACACTTTTAATCTGTACAACGTACCCCCATCTCTTCTCTCTGTATAGTATCTCGAGTTACTGCTGCAGAAATCAGCGGTGTGAAGAGGTGTACAGTCCAAACTGGAACATGGGTGAGCTGTATAAGCATATGAGGACAACAACACTGTAATGGAGTCCGGCAGCAATAAAATCGAAGCATCGGTCATGAATAGTAGCTGTAAAAAAATTAACCTGAAGTAAAAAATTAACTCGAACATGCAGGTGCGCATGCAGCTTTACACCTGGAGCGGTAAGTCTTCGTTGCTGGAAAATGTCGTGGAGAACTTTACCGAAGGATGCGTGGGGTTGATTTGTGACTGTTCCTGTCTGGATCTCCAGGATGCTACAAACTGACTCTAGGTTACGAAATGAGTCTGAATTGAACTAAGAGAAAACTCATTAAAAGATCGCGCACAGGTGGTGAATACGTATAATACTTTCGTTCAATATTATCGCATGACCACCCGTATCTTACCACAGCTTCCGTCCGACCAAAGTAGAGTGACGATATTTTCGAGTAACTCAGTATAGATGATAATCAATTGTTTTGTCCGTGAGAACTTTTGACTCGGGACCAACTTCGAAAAATCCCTGGTCTTGCAATGCTACTGGGATGGAGGTTATTAATGGTTTAAAATAAACTCGACAATCACAAAAGTACTGTTAGACAAGCGTATCGGAGATGCACGCAGAGCGATGAAATCGTTTATTCGTGCCCACGTTCATTGCCGGAGCTCTTCTAATTTGTGAAGCTTTCGAACAGATGTCGTTACGTATAAGACGAATGTAGCTGTCCACTGGGTCCATTATGAAGATCACCTAACGGTAAACCATTCCTTCAAGCAATATAGGGCATGAGGTGGACGCAAGTGAAAAAGCTAACGACATACACTTTCCTATTCGGCGAAGACTTCATCAAGATTTTCAAGTATCACTTGGGGAGAAAGGTGAGGGTGAATAGAAAGGTAATGGAGGAGATGTAGGTAAGGGTGGAAAAGAAGATGGGGGTACAGAGGAAGGAAGGGTTTGAGAAAGATGCTGCTCTACTAAATTTGTTGGAATGTTGATGAGAGTGGTAAGAATGAAGACAGCGAATAGGACATTTATTCTTGTGAGTAAAGTTAATCCTAGACCTGTATTATTCCTAGTTTAAACTTAGGTGGCGGCCACCTCTGGGAACATTGCCGTATATTGTACACTACGTATGCCATCATCTTTGATTTCTTTTCTTTCGATATCAATGCAACGTTCCCCACACCACTTCCATAATTTATCTCGATAATGTCCCCTTGTCCGACATTCTTGTGGCGATATTAAAAGAAAAGACTCTTCTTCTTCTTCTTCTTCTTCTTCTTCTTCTTCTTCTTCTTCTTCTTCTTCTTCTTCTTCTTCTTCTTCTATTGTTGTTGTTGTTGATGTTATTGTTTTGTTGCTGTACTACTGCTGCTGCTGGTGGTGTTCTTGTTACTGCTGCTGCTGCTGTTATTATTGTTATTGTTGCTGTTGGTTTCACTGGTAAACGAATAATTCAAATAAATCAATGGACGTATGGAAAAATGAATTAATTACTGATCTAATGATAATAATAATAATAATAATAATAATAATAATAATAATAATAATAATAATAATAATGATGATGATGATGATTATGATGATTATGATGATTATGATGTTAATCATAATAACAATAATGCTAATAAAATATTATTATCATCATCATTTATTATTATTATTATTATTATTATTATTATTATTATTATTATTGTTATTTATTATTTTGGTAACAAGAACAACAAGAAAAACATGCATGAAATTTGATTTAAAGAAAAAAATTGGCAACAGTAATGAATATACGAAAGAAAAGCAAAAGAAAAACAAACACGAACAAAAGCTTTGAAAGTAAAATGAAAAAAATATATATATATAATACAAAAATAAAATGATAAAAAAATACGATTAATAAATAACAAAATATCAAAACAAACAAAAAATGGAGATTTTTCTGATTAAAAATTCAGTGAAGCGTTTAAATAATAATATCAATAATAATATTGATGATGGTGATGATGGTGATGATGATGATGATGATGATGATGATGATGATGATGATGAGGGGGAGGAAGAGGAAGAGAAGGAGGAGGAGGAGGAGGAGGAGGAGAAGGAGGAGAAGGAGGACGACCACGATGATGATAACAAGGATGATTGTGGTCGGAGTGATAATGATATTGATGATGATGATGACGACGACGACCACGACAACGATGATGACGATGACGATGATGATAATGATGATGATAATGATGACGATGATGATAATAATAATAATGATAATGATAATAATTATCATTATCATCATCATCATCATCATCATTATTATTATTATTATTATTATTATTATTATTATTATTATTATCTTTATCATCGTTGTTCTTATTATTATAATGCAGGAAAGTAGTCGTAAAACAAAGAAATAACTTCACAACGAATACAATAATAGGAACTACGAAAACAACTACACCAACAACAATAATAGCGACATCAACCCCCAACCACAATGGAATAGAATTCAACCCCTCCCGCCTCTCTTTCCAACCCACTGTCCCTTACCACCTATTATATTCTCTCTTACACCATTCTAGCCTCTTGTTCATTTATTGGGTCTGCAACAGAATCAAACAAATAATATAAAGCAAATAGAACAGAAAAAAAAGTATTGAAATAAAAACAGTAAAAGAAACACGTAAAAAAAAATCCTTTAAAGAAAATGAAAAAACAAAATGGCCGCTACCACAACGACACGACATCTTAATTTATTCTTCACACGCTTATGTGAATTTTACTTCGGTTTCAAACCCATCTCTTCTGCTAAGATTTCATTTATTCTAACTGGGGAGATCTACCTTCCCACTCCATTCTTCATTATTATCCATTCTAATGCCATTCTCTCATACCATTCCTTAACAAACCACTCTCCACCAGCACCAAAACCGACACTACCAGCACCATCACCCGGTTCTTGTAACACGTTCTCTTCACTGTATATTTTTTTAATTGTCGACGTTATTGTTGTTGTTTCTATTGTTGTTCTTATTGGTAATGTTGTTCTTCGTACTGTGCTTGTTGGTTGTGTTTGTGTTAATATTGTTGTTCGTGGTGGTGGTGGTAGCGATGGTGTTGCATTTTTTTTTAATTTGTAAATATTCTAATTTACTAACCCCTCACCACTCACACCACTCACACTTCTCCCGATTTAAAAAAAATATCTTTCCTACATATTGTTTTTTGTGGGAAGGAGATATCGTTCTTCATATATGTATGGGCGCCAGAATGAAGATGTGTACATCAATATATCTGTGTGTGAATGTGTGCGTTTATATGTGTATGTGCGTATGTGTTTGCATTTATGCGTGCATGTATATATTTTCTGTTCGTACGAAGATGTTTATATAAAAACGCCCGTGTGTAAGTGTGTGTGTGTGTGTGTGCGTGCGTATATGTATTTATATATATGGATGTGTGTGTGTGTATGTAAATGTGCATGCATTTATCTGTGCGTATATTTGTATGTGTCAATTTCGATTTATATGAATATGTGTATATATAAATACTCGAGTGTGGATACACATACACACGCATAACATATATACATACATATATATATATATATGTATATATATGTGTGTGTGTGTGTGTGTGTGTGTGTGCCTTTACGTGTGCATATATATATGTATGTCAATTTCGGTTTGTACGGATGTGTATATAAAAATGCCCGTGTGTAAATGTGTGTGTACGTGTGTATCCGTGTGTGCTTGTACATATGTGTATGCATTTACGTGTGCTTATATATGCATGTGTCAACTTCGATTTGTATGAACATGTGTATTTAAAAATTCCCGTTTGTGAATGTGTATATATATATATATATATATGTGTGTGTGTGTGTGTGTGTGTGTGTGTGTGTGTGTGTTTGTACATACATGTGTATGCATTTATGTATGTGTCATTTTCGGCTGGCATAACCCTCTTATTTCCCCCCTACTTCACCCAGCCACGCTTAGACACATGTTCATATACATAACATCTCTATCTCATTCTATATCACACAACTCCATTCCACACTCCATCATGCTACTCCTCACCGCTCTATACTCTCCTCTTCTCCTCTCGCCACTTCTCTCCTCTCTTTTCTTCTCCATAAACTATCAACTCAAACAAATAGGCGATTATTGTTTAATTAAAGTAATATTAATTGAAAATTAAATTTGAATTTCAAACACTGAATTCTAACAGAAATTTTTGTAATCTATGTTAAAGATTCTGTCAAAACATCCTGCAAACGAAGGGAGGGTTATAAAAATTGAGAAGAAATATAGAAAAAAAAAATGAATAACAATAATATAAAGCAATCAAAAATAAAATGTAAAACATTGCTAAATAAACAGCGATCAGTTGTAACATAAAACATCGTAAATCTGTTGTTTATTGAGGAAATGAAATAGCGTACTGGTTAAAGCGTTCTTGTATTTTTGTTTCATTGAAAGGTTCGTTGGAAACTCGTATAACCCATTCATTCTACTAAAGGCACAATGCCTGAAATTCGAGGGAAGGATACTAGTCTATTACATTGACCCCAGTGTTTCACTGGTACTTAATTCGTCGACCCCGAAAGGGAGAAAGGCAAAGTTGACCTCGATGGAATTTAAAGTCAGAACGTAGCGACGGGCGAAATACCGCTAAGCATTTTGTCCAGCGTGCTAACGATTCTGCCAGCTCACCGCCTTAGTGGAAACTCGTATAACGTTACTGTTATTGCATTTGTGCAACTAGCTTGGCCGATCAGGTATCATGGCACTAACAGAACACTTCATTGAGTTATCGAAGGTACATATTCGCTCCTAATGCTATTGCATACAATATCTTGTGAGCTGAAGATTTTCATACGGGAGAATCTTATGTATTTTTTTCCTTTTACTTGCTTCAATCATAGGACTGCAGCCATGCTAGAGCACCACCTTAACGGCTTTAGTCGGAAAAATCGACCCCAGAATTTATATTTTAAGTGTGATGCATATCCTATGTGATTATAATTAATTTAGGATCAGAAGGAATTTAAATTTAAATTGACATTTACGCTTAAAAATTTTTTTTTTACTGACTTTAGTATCAGAACATTTTTCATAAGGGTTGAATATTCCTTTCTACTATAGATGCAAGGCCTGAAATTTTGTGGGAGTTGGGTAGTCTATTATATCGACCCCAATACTCAAGTAGTACTAATTTTATTGACTCCGAAAGAATGAAAAACAAAGTCGGCCTCAGTACAATTTGAACTCTGAGAGTTAAGACGCACCAAATGCTGCAATGTAATTTGTACGACGCGCTAACTATTCTGCCAGCTCGCCGCCTTGATAATAATAATAATAATAATAATAATAATAATAATAATAATAATAATAATAATGATAATAATAATGGTTTCAAATTTTACCACAATGGCAGCAATTTTGGGGGAGGGGAGGGGATGAGTCGATTACATCAATCCCAGTGTTCAACTTGTACGTATTTTATCGACGCCGATGAAAGGCAAAGTTTACCTCGGCGGAATTTGAACTTAGAACGTAGTGACGAGCGAAATACTGCTAAGCATTTTGCCAGGCGTGCTAACGATTCTGCCAGCTCACCGCCTTAATAATAATAATAATAATAATAATAATAATAATAATAATAATAATAATAATAATAATAATAATAATAATAATAATAATAATAATAATAATAATAACGACGACGAGGACGAGGACGAGGATGAGGAGGATGTTTAGGATGATGATGAACTTAAAAGTCCATGGAACTTTAAAAAAAGTCAATGAGAGATTAGCCGTAGAAGAAAATTCCGTCTTTAGTCTTTTCAGTGTCGTTCACCACGCACTCCTTTTTGCCAAAGCTGCCAGGCAAAGGAACAGTGCCTACCACTCCCGGTTAACGGAGGGCGATGAAGTGATCTTCATGATGGAGTTGGCCGATAACCGATAAAGAGCTGGTTGACAATTCAGCAATGTTCAGGCAGTGTACAAGCGCGTACAGAACGATTTCGTCGCTCTGTGTACATCTCGGGATATTCCCGGCTGATAGTACAGCCATGATTGCAGAGTCTGTCCTGAAACACCAATGCTCACTTCCTCCTCCTCCGGTAGCTCTACTAGCCCAGAGATTTCTGGTAATTATCCGCAGGTTCTTGAGCTAAAGTCCTCTGGAACAGACCAGCCAAATTCGTCAATGACCAAAATCTCGAGGACATCATCACTCTTGCTCGCCACTAGCCCTATATAGAATGCCGTGGTAAAACTTTCACCGATTGGTAGAGGGCTGTGAACATCTGACGACACTTTATATGCCAGACGCTCTGCCACGGCCTAGGCTTGCTACAGAACGATAGCTCTGTGAAAGAGACGAGTTGTAGAAAAGCGAGTGTGACAAACGGTTACCACGGCTATTAGATGATGGATGCAGTATAGGCATCGCCATCTCCGCTCTCCTGCTCATTACCTGGTCCCAGTTTTTGTCCACCTGACAGCCAGGACTGAACCAGACCCCGAACAATTTAATCAACTTGTCTATCCAGCGCACCATGACTCTCTCTGGCAGCATTTATCTGCCTCTCCAGGTGCTGAACTGCAGCCCCAACTTCCTTCTCTGCTTACATTATGCTCCTGTCACCGCTTCGTATTGTCTCTGATTAGAGCCGATACTATACACATTGATGTGTATAGTATGCAGCATTACAGTGACTTCATCCGAATATGCTGACACCGCTCTTCTGCACACTGGTTCATGCAGGATGCTCCTCGAAATTTATAGCTTCTGTTGTAGTAGCTCGATTGCCAGCATGTACAGAAGGAGTCAGAGAGACCAACTTCTAGGGATTGAACGCATGATACCGAATGGCTCCGATTGGTAGGAGGATATTTACATTGACCGTCGAGCAGATGTCACTGTACATTGCAATGACCCAACCTCTGAAGACGGAACCGAAACCACCCGATGTGAAGACAGCTGCGAAGTGTTGATGGTCAGCTTGAACTTTGAGAGAGGGGGTTAATCAATACAATCGCCCCCCGTGCTTGTAATAACGATTGTTTCTAATAAAGACAAAAGACCTGAAATTTGAAAGGTGGGGATGAGTCGATTAAGTCGACTCATATACTTGAACGGTGCTTTTATTTCATCAACCTTGAAATGATGACGTTCAAATTTGACATCAACGAGATTCGAATTCAGAATGTGAAAAATCGGAACAACTACTGCAAAGCAATTCTTTTCCGACAATGATTCTGTTAATCAACTATCCTTAATCTGCTAATCCAACACCTTTATTCTGCCAGAAAAGAAAATACATGAATTTCACAGACGACCAGTAAGAAGAAATTAAATCATGTTACAGGCAAAATAACCGTTAATTTCCTTGCGCCAACAGACTGCTGCTAATGAATCAGTCTGGAGACAAAAAAATATGATAAAGGTGATTTCTCACCAATACGTTCTGACCTGTGATAATATTTACAGAGTCCATCGATCGGTGAATGCAAATTATCATATTGCTCTCTTCACACGCACTCAACTTCGATCAAAACTTATTTGAATTCTGTCTTAATCCTTGATTCGTCATGTCATTGAGCTTTGAGTTTGAATTATCGATAAATTTGTCTTTTATTTTATATTAAAAAACTGTTTATAATACTAAAAAGAAAAAAAAACAGGGTATTTTTTTTTGTTATATAAAATATTCTTGTACTGCTGTTACTGCTTCTGTTAATTTCAATTTCACAAAGCTTCACAAACGTCTCACATCGAAAACAAACAACATTTGTATGTTATGTTACAACATGTTGTTATTTGTTATGTCAAGGCGGCGGACTGGAGGTATCGTTAATCACGTCGGACACAATACCTAGTGGTATTTATTCCAGCTTTATGTCCATGTCCATCCGAGGTCAACCTTGCCATTCATGCTTTTAAGGTCTTTGAAATAAGGTACCAGTCAAGTACTGAGGTCGATGTAATCGACTAACCCCATCTCTCTAAAATTACAGGCCTTGTGCCAAATTCCGAAGCAATTATATTATGTTGCTTTTGTATATATGTGCGTGGGGGGGATGAGTATATATGCGTAGTTTTACAAGCTTTTTTGTTTGTATTGCTCTTTATTTAATTGCTTCCTCAGTTACATATATTACTTAATTGGGAAATGAAACTGTGCTGCATGGGTACCGGCACACACACACAAAAAAAAAAGACCCAAACCTTTCTTCTGCGTGTCGAAAAAGGTGACTAAAAGAGTTTGAAGTAGGACTTGCATTCCGACCTCCTAAAAAACTATCACTAGCAACGACTAACCAAATAAACCCCCAAGTTCTCTCCTCCGAGAAAGTACCTCGATTGTCTCTCAAGACATATGAGGAGAACCCTGCAGGACATGATGGTCACATGAGGTAAGCCCTTGAGGTTAGGGTAGGTTGGAGATTTATCGCCTGAGTGGTTCAAAAGTGTCATCCTCCAGGAATACGCTAAATGGTAGATGAAGTGATAAGCTGCAATAGCGCATGCTCCCATATCTGGTCTGACTTGAGATGAAACTGTACATACGCGTTTGTTGATAGTTATTTAACCTTGCTTGTTGAATAGACAGACCTTTTTCATGATTGGCAAACTTGGGAAATTCATTTAAATAAAAAGTATCTTTAGTAGTTAAAATGTTAGAATCACTAGCTTAATTAGAGGTGTGGAAAGTGAGAAGGGACTGAAGACCGATTCCAGTTCTGAAAATTATGGACTTCGATAAAGGTAGTCAAGGCCAGAAGGCGGTGTTAAACTAGGCAATTGGTTAATATTAGTGAATAAAAAATCGGCGAGCTGATAGAATCGTTAGCACTCTGGGCAAAATGCATAGCGGTTTTTCGCCCGTCTTCGCGTTCTGATTTCAAATACCATCGAGGTCGACTTTGCCTCTCATCCCTTTCGGGGTCGATAAAATAAGTACCAGTTTATCACTGGGGGTGATGTAATCGACTTACCCCTCCCCCGAAATTGCTGGCCTTGTGCCAAAATTGGAAACCAATATTAATGATTAGAACTTTTGTTTCTGATGATGTTACTTGCAACAGCGGTACCAAGCTAGTTTTGTTTTATTGTCTTATACGTATGCTGATCTCAAAACGTTTCGAACATGAACACCTTACGTACAGTAATGTATCCTATTGTCAATGAAGTCATTTACATACTTAAGAAATCCGAGAGTATTTTAGATTCTGCTAAATGTGAAACTATCTGAAGTGAATCTGACTTTGACTTTGAAGAAGATTTGCTCAGAATATTTACAGTTCTGTGTAAAACTATAATTTTTCATGCTATAAAAGAACAAAAAAAAAAAAAGAAAGACAGAAAAAGAATCTGGAGTATTGAGACAGTGTTAAATGTCAAAGAGCTAAAATTCAAGTTGACTGATTTTTAAGATTTGCTGAGAATATTAACAATTCTGGGAAAAGCAATAACGTTCCATCAAATGAAAGAAGAAGAAGAAGAAGAAGAAGAAGAAGAAGAAGAAGAAGAAGAAGAAGAACAACAACAACAACAACAACAAGGTTATCTTTATTCTAGAACCCATTTCTACAATTCACGAAAGCCCTGAAATATGCTTTAGGGATAAAAACCTTATCGTCTGTAGGTTGAATTTAGAAGATGATAAAATTGGAAAAATGCTTTATAAGCTCAGAGGCAAAGTGCAGTGCAGATATAAACTTCTAATTTCAACGTATTTATAAATCTCATTCTAGACACAGTATTCAGTTAAGGCACAAATTTTAATTCCGATAGAGCATTCAATTAAGGCAAAAATTATAGTGCAGACGCAACACTCAATTAAGGCGAACACTTCAGCCCAGATAAAAATTTCAGTTCACTCTAAAATTTCTAAGGTACAAAATCCGAACGCGTGAATATGGAGTCAAGAGGTAATTGAACACGAAATCTTAGAACAAAAACGAATGATTAACACGGCACGTAAATGTCAACGGAAATGAGTTGAGAACCACAGAAAAAAAAAATACGAAAAGTATTGGTTTCAAATTTTGATACAAGACCAGCAATTTCAAGGAAGAAGCTAAGTCAATTACATCGATCCCAGTTCTCAACTAGTATTTATTTCAGTGACACCGAAATGATGAAAAGCAAAGTTGACCGCGGGAGATATTTGAACTTAATTTGTGAAGAGGGACGAAAACCGCTAAGCATTTTGCCCGGTGTGCAAACGTTTCTTATTTCTTTATTGCCCACAAGGGGCTAAACATAGAGAGGACAAACAAGGACAGACAAAGGGATTAAATCGGTTACGCCGATCCCAGTGCGTAACTGGTACTTAATTTATCGATCCCGAAAGGATGAAAGGTAAAGTCGACCTCGGCGAAATTTGAACTCAGAACGTAATTTTGGGGGAGGGACCAGTCGATGAGATCGACCCCCAGTACGCAACTGGTACTTAATTTATCGACCACGAACGGATGAAAAGTAAAGTCGACCTCGGCGGAATTTGAACTCAGAACGTAACGGCAGACGAAATACCGCTAAGCATTTCGCCCGGCATGCTAACACCTCTACCAGCTCGCCGCCTTAATTGCGAAAAATATTAAGGTGGTTTAATATTTGTTTGAAGCACAAGGCCTAAATACCAGGAGGTTAAACAAGATGCAAACTGTTGTTCAAAATGAATTACGGTTTATATTCGTTTCTTTCCTACTCTAGGCACAAGGTCCGAAATTTTGGGGGAGGGGACAGTCGATGAGATCGACCCCAGTACGCAACTGGTACTTAATTTATCAACCACGAAAGCACGAAAGGCAAAGTCACCTCGGCGGAATTTGAACTCAGAATGTAAAGGCAGACGAAACACCACTAAGCATTTCGCCCGGCGTGCTAACGTTTCCGCCAGCTCGCAGTCTTACTTGCAAAAATATAAAGGTGGTTTAATATTTGTTTGGAGCAGAAAGCCTAAATGCCAGGAGATTAAACAAACTGTTGTTCAAAATGAATTACGGTTTATATTACATGCTATAATCTATACACGTTTGTCGGTTTCGTCGCAGTGAAAGAAAAGATATTAGATGAAACGGTTGTTGTCAACATTTCTGGAGTGTGTCCTTGTGCTTAATAAAACGGTAAATATTCAAGTATTTCCACCAATGAGCTCTAATGAAATATTGTGTCTATCTACTACAGAGTGGAGGTGCAATGGCCCAGTGGTTAGGGCAGCGGACTCGCGGTCATAGGATCACGGTTTCAATTCCCAGACCGGGCGTTGTGAGTGCTTATTAAGCGAAAACACCTAAAGCTCCACGAGGCTCCGGCAGGGGATGGCGGCGAACCCTGCTATACTATTTCACCACAACTTTCTCTCACTCTTACTTCCTGTTTCTGTTGTGCCTGTAATTCAAAGGGTCAGCCTTGTCACACTGTGTCACGCTGAATATCCCCGAGAACTACGTTAAGGGTACACGTGTCTGTGGAGTGCTCAGCCACTTGCACGTTAATTTCACGTGCAGGCTGTTCCGTTGATCGGATCAACTGGAACCCTCGACGTCGTAAGCGACGGAGTTCCAACAACAACAACAACTACAGAATGAACACACTCGGACTGCTGATCAGTGTCACGCAAAACCTTTGCACTGTAATTAGCATATTTACAAATATTTGGTCTTAATTTGACTTTACTTCATATCTAAATCTACGTTAGATATTTTCAAATAAAAATCAGTTGGTGCTTCTCACCATAATAACCTTTCAGTGGGCTATGTTATTAGGTATGCTCTTTATTTCGAGATCCTCTCATAAGATATGGAAGAAAAGGGCTACAGTGCAGTCAACTTTAGCTATGCTCATTTTGAAGACAATAAATTATCAAATATGGACGACACTATCGTCAGATAAAGATCAATATTTAAAAAAGGGCGAAAAAGCCAAAATGGCCAAAAAAGCCTTTTGTCCAGAAAGTTAAACCAAAACGGGTTTTCAGAAATCTTTACGTGGAGTGCTGAAAAGTTCCTGGCTTTAAAGGTATCGCGAAGGACTCGCCTGGAGGCCCAACATTCCAAGTTCTTTTCCAGGGCTTAGAAAAACTGAAGGACAGCTGCAATAAGTGTGTGAATCTGAAAAGGGAAATATGTTGAATAAAATGATAATTAACTGATCCTCCAATATTTTTTTACCCAAAGCCAGAAACTTTTCTGCACCCTCTCGTAGATTGTTCAGAAAACTTACTACAATAACTGTAGTTTATTTTGCACCAGATATTGATATTAGAATAATTTCTTTCACATCAGTAGAAAACATTTGTCTTGAAATGTCCTCTCTATTTTTATCACTCATACCACCCCAGGCAAATGATACTTGTAACAACAGACATTGTAGCCTAGCAAACACGTTATGAATTTTTGAAATTTCAAGGTTGAAGTAAATAAAAACCAACTCTTTTTAGACTGTTTGGAAAGACTCAGAGTAATTAGCGGTTAATATTTTCAGGAGAAAAGAATTATTTTGAGTGCTATCCCGTACATCACATGTTTAGGATACTCTGCAAAAACTTCACAATACATTCTAGGTGAAAACGTTTTTTTTTTTTTGTTTTCACATGCCTAAGTGGTCGAACTTTACTGTGAAATGTTAATCAATGCAATTCTTGGAAATGTTCAAGGTCTACGGTTTGAATATTTCATGATTTGTATCTCTGACTATCACATACGTTATGAGAGAGTAGTCAAAAGATGATACAGTCTTTACGCATACTCGTATTTTTAATGATGGGTGAAATAGCTTGAAATTGAATTTGAAATTTTACCAAAACGTCTTTTGTTTTATAGCGTACAT